>NC_068577.1:14033779-14336810 GCF_025698545.1 Gossypium raimondii
AAAGGATAGTAATTAGTGAAATGTTTACCTTTTCAGTTCAAATATGTCTCCTACTCCTATTATTAGCATTCTTACTAAGAATAAATTAAATGGGGATAACTTTGAAGAATGAAAATGGAACTTGCTGATAGTTCTCAGCTGTGAGAAACACAAATTCATTCTTGA
Organism: Gossypium raimondii; assembly: GCF_025698545.1. NCBI lineage: Eukaryota > Viridiplantae > Streptophyta > Magnoliopsida > Malvales > Malvaceae > Gossypium > Gossypium raimondii. Next base: position 14,033,945 of record NC_068577.1, read on the forward strand.
CGAAATGTGCCCTCCTGAAGCTCGGCCCAAAGTGAGAAATCGCTAGAGAGATTCTGACTCGATTGCTCGATGTTATATGTTAGCGAGTATGAGAAATGTGTTGCAAAAACAACAGAAGAATTTCTATACTGCCAAAGAAATCATGACAAATTTGGAGGATTTTCTCGGAGGCCAAGTCGCATTGGCTCGATAATCTGCTATTACAAATTTGATGAATTCTCAATAGAAAATCGGCACTTCGATCAAAGAACATATGCTTAAATTATGAGATTCTTTGCAGAAGCGGAGGACAATAGGGTTGAACTAGACATGAACACTCAAATTGAAATAGTGTTCAAATCCTTAAACAATGAGTTTGCTAGTTTTAGGGTCACCTACAACTTGGGGAACAAGACGCTTACCTTGACTCAGCTCATGAAGGAATTACAACTCTATGAGTTGATGTTGAATGGTGGTAAGCCAATTTAGGAGAAACCTAAGGAAAACTTAGTTGTGGGCCCCTCGTCCTCTAAGGGGAAACAGAAAGCTAAGGGAAATAAGAAACTAACTAAGTGGATAAGAAGAAGGCTAAGAAGTCAAAAGATCCTAAAAAGATCAAATGTTTCTTTTACAATTGGAAAGGGCATTTCAAATCAAAGTGTAAGGAGTATTTGGATTACCTAATTGAAAAGGGCAAAGGTATGGAACTTTTTGTGGTTGAAGCTTGCTTAATGGAAGAATCAATTGACAATTGGGTTATTGATTCAGGAGCCACTAACCATGTGCGAGTTTCTTTGCAGGGGTTCAACGAAACAAGAAGTTTGCATGATAGGAGCCTTTCGTTACGGACCAGAGATGGGAGCTATGATTCAGCCGAAGCAGTGGGAGAAGTTATTTTACTCTTTGATAATTTTAGGAAGATTGTTTTAAAGAACATGTTTTATGTACCTTATTTTAAGAGGAATTTAATTTCTATAGCATGTTTATTTTATGACGGTTATACCGTGACACTCAATAAAGGGATTGATATTCACAGAAATCGTTCTTTAATCTGTAATGGATGGATGGAAAATAATCTCTACTTTATCAAACCAAATAACTACTCGATGCTTCAAACTGAAATAGTAAATAAAAAAACTTAAAATTTCTCACTTTAATAAGGGTACCTATGGCATTTTTATCGATGACTATTCTGGATATGGATATGTGTATCTAATGCAACGCAAAAGTGAAACCTTTGATAAATTTCGATAATTTCATGTGGAAATGGAAAAGCAATTAGATTTATCAATAAAGAAGCTTCGGTCTAACCAAGGTGAGGAATATTTGTCTGATGAGTTCTTAAGATACCTCATAGCGAATGAGATTTTATCCCAATTGATTATGTCCAGCACTCCACATCAGAATTACATAGCTAAGAGAAGGAATAGAACCTTGCTTGACATGGTTCGTTCAATGTTAAGCTATTCACAACTTTCTACTTCCTTCTGGAGATATGCGATATAAATGGTTTGTTATATTTTGAATGATATGCCAACCAAGTCTTCTTGTAAGACACCTTATGAACTGTGGCATAGAAAGAAACCCACTCTAAATCACTTTAGAATATGGGGTTGTTTAGATAAGGATGCAAAGAAGTTGGATGCACAGACAGAATTGTGTATGTTTGTAGGATATCCAAAAGGAACAAATGGAGGATTATTCTACAATCCAAAAGATAATATGATTAAAGTTTCAAATCATGCTACTTTCCTTGAGGAAAGATACATGGATAAGTTTAAGCATCGAAGTAAACTGGTACTCAAGGAACTTTTGGGAGTGTTATAATAATCACCGAGTTCAATTCTTGAGAAAGTTGTAGAAAGACCTGCAAACGATCAACAGCATAGTGAAATCTATCGTAATAGGAAAGTTTCTAAGAAACCAAACTTCTTCATATATGATAGTAGTATTTATAATATGAAATTCAATAATGAGGATGATCATCCACTCATTTACAAGGAGGCTATGCAGGACGTTGAGTCCAAGCTCTGGAAACAGGCTATGGATGTCGAGATGGATTCTATGAAATCCAATACGGTGTGGGAACTTGTAGACTTATCGATTGGGATTAAACCCATAGGGTGTAAGTGGGTTTACAAAAAGAAGAGAAATGTGGAAGGGAAAGTGGAAACACATAAAGCTAGACTTGTAGGAAAAGGCTACACACAGAAAGAAGACATTGATTGCGATGAGACCTTTTCTCTGGTAGTCATGCTTAAGTCTATCTGCATACTCTTATCCATTCTCACTGCTCTCGATTACGAGATCTGACAAATGGATGTTAAGACAACATTCTTGAATGACTATCTTGATGAGACCATTTTCATGGCTCAACCTATTAGATATGTTGTCAAAGGAAATGAGTAGAAAGTTTGCAATCTACTAAGATCCATTTATGGACTTAAGTTGGGGACTCATGGAATAAAAGATTTGATCAAATGATTAAGACTTTTGGATTTGAGTAAAACCCTGATGAACCTTGTGTTTATAAGCGTATAAAGGACAAAAAGGTGGTCTTCCTCGTTTTGTATGTCAGTGATATTCAACTTACCGAAAACGATGTAGGAGAATTGTCATCGATTAAACTATGGTTAGCTCAACAATTTAGCATGAAGAACTTCGGTGAAGCTAGTTATATTCTTGGAATTTGAATTCTTATGGATAGAAAGAATAAAATGATAGCACTATCTCAAGTTTCATATATCGATAAGGTACTGAAACATTTTACAATGACCAATGCAAAGCCAAACGTTCAACCGATTGCATCAGGTTTTTATCTTTCTTTAGATGACTGTCCTAAGAATCAAAGTGATCATTTAATTCAAATACTGAGAAGGATTATTATGTCGTCTACAATTCCAATTGGGGAGATGGCTAGTCTTGGCTATTGGAGCAATTGACTCCACGAGTAGAGACATAGATGGATTCATTGGTAGAATGATACATTAGATTGGACCCAAGATAAATTAATTCTGAATCCATTTATGAATTAATTCACTTGTGACGTTCATGGTGTGATTTATCTAAATCCTGAATTAGTCATTGACCATGCGTATACAACTCATGTACTTTGATATAAGTAGAAGCTTATACTCTAAAGATGATTGAGCCGATAGCTGCTATGTTGGGTACATGACTTGTGTATGGCATGGCTTTACTAGCAACAATGGAATTCATAGATCAAATAAAGGGTTAATGATGTCCTCTCATTGGATTGTGCGAATTGATAAAAATGGAACATGGCCACGAGTTGCTTGTTCTCAAACGACTAATTTATCACGTTCATTTATTGACAGTGATCATATTAATCATTAAGAAGACATAATGGTGACAATGAGATAAAGTAGGATTGTATTGAGTGAACGAATTTAACTCAAAGGAATCAAGGATATCATATGAGGGTAACACACACATGACGAGGTCATTGGACAAAGCAATTGGATGAATTGTTTTCGTAAAGAGTATGTAACGACCCGATAGTCAAGGGTGATAGAAAGTGTAGTTTCGGGACTCTGTTTCTGTAAATCGAACCTGTAAATAATTTTAATGAATTAGGAGTTATTAAGGCACAGGTAATGAATTGTGTAAGTGCTAAAAGTTGATCAACGCATATTGTATAGAAATAAAGTACATGGGTGAGATTTTGAAGATTGGACATGATATTAACACTAATGTGTGGTAGCCACCGAGGGATAATGTTATAAAAATAAATTTTGATGCGTCATTTAAGTGGAACTCTCGAAGATCATTTTCAGGAATCATTGCGCGAAATAAAGAAGGATTAGTGATGGCATCGTGTACTTACCCATGGGACCCATGGGAGAATATCTCAGATCCGACCATGGCTGAGGCGAGGGCGTGCTTGCAGGCTATTATTATGGTGGAAGAACTGAGTTTCCAAGACATATGTGTTGAGGGAGATATGTTAACTGTTATTAGAAAACTAATCGCTGCAGTAGAGGACAGATCATGCATTAGAAGTTTGATCCAAGAAATTAATGGGAGAACCCCCAAACTCAGAAGTTTGCAGTTCAAATACGTACCAAGGAAAGCCAACAAAATGGCACATGGATTGGTGCTGGAGGGGCGGAAATATGAAGGCCCACAATACTGGATGGAAAAGGTACCACGCATAGTGGAAAGACTGGTAAACCGCGATAGGAGTAGCGACGATGACGGAAGATAACTGATATTGTTGAGTCTGGACTTTGTAACGATGGGTTAGTTCGAGGAACTCGTGGAGAGTCTCAGAGACAGGAGATTGAAAAGTCAGAATTTGTGTGATCATGGGTGACGGGTCTTTGAAACGACTGATGCACAAAAGGAGTTTACTTAAAGCGATAAGGAAAAACGGGATTCCAGACCTAGGTTTTTTTCATTTCTTTTCATATTAAGTCCTTTTGTTTTCTTTTCCAAGTTTTGTTTTCCTGTATGCTTTCTTTAGTTGCATTTCTTCCTTTTTCGAATTCCAATGCACCGTTCTGGTTGTCAATTAAAGTAGGACATTTGTAGGGTCATTTATTTTTGTCTGTAATCGAGTCAAGTTTCCCAATCAATAAAGCATCAGTTGATATTAAAAAAAACTATATTTTAAAAATAAAATATTTATTCTAAAATTAAAATACTATTATTGTATAGAAATAATATTTAAAAATTAAATTATGTACAAGCATATTTGAAAAGATAGAGTAATTAAATTTAAGTGCAATTACTCGAGTAATTACTTCAATTCTCACTCATAAAAATTCAATTAAATCTACTAATTACAATGATGAATTGTTGCATAAAAAGGAGGAATTACGTTTTAATCATCCTAAAATTTTACTAATAATTTAAGTTATTTCAGTATAAAATACATTTATGTTAACAATTAACATTTTATCTTCACTCAAGAGGAGTAGAAGATTAAAGAAATGCTGATTGTTCATCAAATAATTGTATTTAAGTTTTCTTAGAAGTTGAATATTTTTCACACAAACATTAATACATAATCATTATGTTCATTTTCCCATTATACTTTTCATCTAAGTCCAAATTCCTTTGATTTCAAATATTTTAGATTTAAACTTGATGATCGGTTATTTTACATTTTAATTTTTAAACTTTTATTTAGCTATCATTGAGTGATAAAAAATTTGATATTTTTAAGTAGAATATCAATTTAAATATTATAGATAGAAAAATTAATATTAAAAGAATTTTACTTTTTATTTAAAAATCTCATTTAAATTTAATCGATAGGGACATTGGGAGATGATTCTCTTTGAAGAAATATAGGTAAAATTGAAAACTTAAAGAAATCTAAAATGTTGTTTGTGTATTCTTTGAAAAAATGGTTCTTGCTTAACCTTCATCTCATCCTTGAGATGATACATTTATAGACTTAGGAACTAATTACCTTCCTTAACAACTTACTAACAGCTTGAACTGAATATTAACTAACTCTTAACATTCACCCATCTTCCCGACAAGTCAAACCCGAAGAAAATTTCGACACCGAGTGAAGTAAGAAACGAAGAGTGGTTTAGTAAGAACATCAACAACTTGATCACATGCAGGAACCTCACCAACTAATACGGAGCCTGCAGCAACTTTATCACAAACAAAAAACAAATCTAACTCCACATGTTTAGATTTAGAGTGTAACACGGGATTGGCAGCAACAGCTACTGCACTAGAACTATCACACCAAATGTAAGGCGTATCAGTAGACTGAACGTGTAACTCCTGAAGTAACGAAACTAACCATGTGACATCACTGGTAGCAGTAGCAAGACTACTTTATTCAGCCTCAATGGTAGAATGAGAAACCACTTGTTGCTTTCTGGGTGACCAAGACACTAGATTTGAGCCAAAAAACACACAATAGCCAGACGTGGATCGGCGATCATCAACATCCAACCCCCAGTTGGCATCAGCATACCCAACCATAGATAATTGATCAGATGGGCGAAAAACTATTCCATAATCAAGCGTGCCAGACAAATAGCGTAAAATTCGTTTGAGAGCAACCATATGAATAGACATAGGACTATGCATGAACTGACAAACCCGATTAACCGCATACGTAATATCAGGCCTTGTGAGAACAACATACTGTAATGCACCAGCAAGACTCCTATACTCAGTCGGATCAGACAAAGGATCACCATCATCTTTAGAGAGAGACAAAGAGCTAACCATCGGGGTGTGAACACTCTTAGCTGTAGACATACAGCTTCGATCAAGAAGATCACGAATGTATTTCTTTTGACAAAGATGAATGTAGCCGGAGGACGACCGTGTAACCTCAATCCTAAGGAAATAATGAAGATCACCCATATCTTTTAACGAGAACTCATCATTCAACATCTTCACAAACCAGTCAATAGAAGCCGACTCACAGCCAGTGACAATAATATCATCGACATAGACCAGCACATAGAGTGTAGAATCAGACTTTATATGAAAAAAAAATGATGCATCCGATTTGGAACCAACAAAACCAGCAAACACAAGAAACACCTTTAGTTTCTCAAACCAAGCTCGTGGAGCCTAACGAAGACCATACCGAGCTTTCTTAAGACGACATACCAGAGGTTTCCCATCAGAACTATAGTACACATAACTTGGGGGTTGCTGCATGAACACCTCACTATCAATATCACCATTCAAGAATGCATTGTTCACATGAACTTGACGAAGTGACCACCCTCTATATATCGTAATAGATAATATGACCCTAATAGTGACAGGTTTAACCACTGGACTGAATGTTTCCTGAAAATCACAACTAGGAACTTGAGAACAACCTTTTGCAACTAATCGCGCCTTACGACGATCAACAGACCCATCAGGATTCCTCTTGATCTTGAACAACTATTTACATCCTAGAACCTTACGACCTAGCGGTAGAGGAACAAGGTCCCATGTTTTATTACGAACTATCGCATCGTACTCAGCCTGAGCTGCACCATGCCATGCAGAGCTAGCAAACGCCTCCTCAATCGTTGAAGGCTCCATAGTCTTGAAAGTAAAGACTCTTGGTTTAAACACACCAGCATTGGACTGAGTAATCATCGGATGATCATTCGCAGTGGGCACTAAAAGATCAGGTTTCGTTGGATCAGACGGGATCTCAACAACAGGCGTATGAGCTTAAACATTAGTAGAATGATAAGCATTAACAGCAGTGTTTGACAAACTATCACCAACAGATAATCGACAAACAGGAGCCCCATCCTGAACCACAGGAGACCTACTCGGCAAATCTTGACGAGCAGGATCTTCAGACTGAGAATTGATGACCTTGGCTAGAGGAACACACATAGGAACTGAAACCGACTCATGACCAGACCCACGTATGGTAGAAGAGGGAAACCGTTGTTCCTCAAATTCCATATAACGAGAAACTACAATTTTTTCGTCAGGTAAGAGACATTGATATCCCTTGTGACGAGCACTATACCCCAAGAAAGTACAGGGCTGTGACCGAAACTCTAGCTTGTGATGCTGAAATGGTCTCAAATAAGGATAACAAAACAACAACCAAAACCCCGTAAATAATCATACTTGGGATCATGCCCATAAAGAGCTGTAAACAGAGTTCGTCTGTTCAGAATTGATGTAGGAAGGCGGTTGATCAAATGGACAGCACAAGTAAACGCATACGCCCAGAATTCCATAGACAATCCTGCTTTTGCCAGAAGAGTAAGTCCCATATCCACAATGTGTCTATGTTTATCCTCTGGGACTCCATTTTGTTCAAAAGTATGAGGGCAAGACAGACGATGAATGATACCCTGAGAGGCTGAGACTGAGGTAAAAGCTCGATACTCACCAACCCAGTCACTCTGAAACATCTTTATAGATTTACCAAATTGTGTTTGAACAAGTTTTTAAAACTGACCAAAACACTCCACAACTTGAGATTTCAGCCAAATGAGATAGATCCAAGACATATTAATAAATGTCACGTAATACCAGTTGTTAGCACAAGCAACGGACGTAGGTCCCCAAACATCAGAAACAACCAAAGCAAATGGACCAGTATACTCAATAGTTGAATCAGAAAAAGGCAATTTTGTGAAATTTGCCTTTTTTACATGCAGTACAGACACTATCAATAGACGATTTATTAAATTGGATATGACAATTATTAAGAACAGTCTTGACAATCGAAGAAGACGGATGGCCTAGACGGTTTGTGCCATAACAACAAAACCTCACTATCATCAGTCCGATGCGGAAGGCCAACCTGAGCAGCAGATGGATCAATAATATTCGGAACAGGCCTTTGTGGTAGACAAAATTGGTACAGCCCATTACAAATATGCCCCGTTAGCAGAGTTTCTTGGATCACACTATCCTTAATAGCACAATGTGTAGAGTGAAATTCAAAAAATACATCATTTTCAGTCGCAAATTGAGACACTGATAATAAATTTTTGCGAATAGCTAGAACACACAAGATAATAGATAACCGAAGCAACCTAGAATTTGTAGGTAAAACACCATGACCAATGGATGAAATCATAGCAGGCGAACCATCACCCATCAAAAGAGAAGACTTACCTGAATACGGAAGAACATCACGCAGATCAGAAGCATCCCGACACACATGATTACTTGCTCCAGAATCAGCGAACCAAAACATAGTGCCAGCTGGTCCAGGAACATTACCATCTTCACTAGTCCCATGATGAGTGGTGCTTAAAGTCGGATCAGAATAGTCAGAAGCATAAAGATCACCAAGTCGAGGAAGCCCGACACAAACACGAGCCCGTGGTTTAGTACGCCATGGAACCTCAACATCACCCGACATCATACCCGAAGGCCTGAAAGCACGAAATTGATCATATTGAACATTATTAGACACACGCTCATTGGCCATTAAAGGAGCAGAAGGTCGAGGCCCATGACCAGGCCCAAACTCACTACTAGGCCCATTATTATACTCAAAATTAGACGGCCCCCTATTAAAATGAAATTATGGTGGCCCACTATAATTAAACCTCGAAGCATGTGGCATCACAAGCCCACACGCATAAGAACCACCATTCGGCCCATACCACTTAGAAGGGTCAACATTCCGCTAACCAAAACTCCAGCTTTGACCATCACCAAAGCCACGCTGACCAACCTCATTTTTCCAGAATTGATAATCTGAAACCCTAGGCCGTGTGTGCTGCGAAAAAGGCCAATCAGCAAACCGATGAACATTACGAGCCGAACTCGCCGGAGAGCTCGCCAGAGGAGGGTTATCACGTCGAAAGCGATAGAAGCATCGTTGAGCAACATGGCCAAATCTCGAGCAAATTTGGCACTGGAGACGGGGACGAAAGCCCCTACCCGGCCCTATGAAGCCAGGCGACCACCATGAGCAGAGCCATTCAAACCCGATGGTGACAAACCTTCTACGAGATTCGCGGCAAACGCAACTTCTTGCATTGCTTTTGTTTGACGACTTTCGCAATCAAGGAGAGCATCAAAAAGTCATTGAAATGGCACCAGAGTCGACGACAACGAAGCGACAGAGACAACAGCATCAAATTCCGACGGAAGCCCCGCAAGCAAAATCGACGTGCACTCGACCGCCGAAACAGGAGATCCATAGGCATCTAAAAGCGCACAAAGTCCTTTCAATTTAGCCACATAGTCACGAACAGACAAATTCCCCTTTTTGAGAGAGCGCAAATCGTGACGCAATCGGGACTGCTTGACCTCCGTATCAGCCGTAAAAAGCGCACCCGCCAGTGTCCACACATCCGAAGCCGACTGCACATCTGTGAAGAAAGACAAAATAGACGTACTAACGGTGGAGAAAAGCCACGACGTTAACCAGTTATCTTGTTGTTGAAACACCGAGGCGGCCGGGTTAACAACAAGCGCACCATCAGGTGCTTGAACAAGTCTCGCCAGAGCCACAACAGTACCATCAAGGAAACCAAACAGACCATAACCAATAACAATAAGCCTAACTTGTTGTTTCCATTGCACAAACGAGTTATCATCAAGCTTGACCACATCATGGCATGGAAAGGAGTTGACAACACGATCCACAGCAAAGACATCACCATGCTGCTCAACAGTGTCAAACGCAAGAGAAGTCGTGGTAGCCATGCCCAGAGATCACCAAGCGAATGATACCATGAAGAAATATAGGTAAAATTGAAAACTTAAAGAAATCTAAAATGTTGTTTGTGTATTCTTTGAAAAAATGATTCTTGCTTAACCTCCATCTCATCCTTGAGATGATACATTTATAGACTTAGGAACTAACTACCTTCCTTAACAACTTACTAACAACTTGAATTGAATACTAACTAACTCTTAACACTCACCAATCAGTTTCATTTCCCTAAGTTCAATCATGCAGCATGCTACTATGATTGTTAACAAAAACACTTTCAAACTTATCATACTACTTTAACCTTAAACGCAGTCTAAAACAAAGGTTCAGATTCAGATTCAAACCTATATGCCTCACATACAGTCATTAAAGAACCTTAAACTTGTACCATGATGATATATTGCCCCTTTTGTCCCTTCTATTTGTCTCTTTCTATGAATAATTAGGGTAAATTTGTAGTAAATTCGTTAATAATTTAATTATATAAATTTTTACACATGTTCATATCTTATTCATATTACGTTGATGTCATCTAAAGCTCTTAAAAAAAGAAAGATAAGAAAATGTAATACTATTAGCTAGGATGAGAATGAGTTCAATTTTTACATCCATTTTTAGCTATTTTCCTCTCTCATATTCAATTAAAATATGTCAAATTTTCAATTGAAATTGATCTCGAATTTACTCACTAAATAACTCTACCCCTTCCTCTTCCTCTTATCTCTCCCCCCAAAACCTTTTTCATATTTATGAAAAGCATTTTTATAAGAAAAAAAGACATAATTGAGGGGTTATTTGCCTATTTCTCACAATGGAAGCCAAAAAGATGACTTTTTTATTAAAATAATATAAATCCAAATTTATTTACACAAATAATATGAAATCAACAACAAAAAATTTTTCAAAATCCCATGCCTAAATCGGGTTTGTTGGTGGCAATATGGCATGGACACAAATTTTTGAGCCCCAAGTCGTCACAAATAGTGCCGATTTGGGACTTGAGAATTCACAACTCTTTTTCAGCATAAGGTCTTGTTCAACTGCCCTAGTTGGTGATGACTTGCATAAGAAGCTCTACCCAAATCGCCATCAATTGTGCCAATTTATGCAAAAAATTTCTACTCGACAAAACCCTTCATGACCCCTTTCTCGCCCAACATTGGTCCACCACTATAAAAACCCAACATAACACCAAAAAATTCACAAAAGTTACTCCAAAAAGGCTGAAAAAACATCAAATTGAAATAAATACATCCCAAAAACAAATCTTAAACCACTATAAAAAAGTATTAAACCCTAAACCACTTTTAAATTTTAAAATAAGCCAATTTTATCAATTGACATTCTGCAAAACTAGGTTAGTAAGTTAAAATATATTGCATTATATATTTATTTTTTAAATGTTCAGAATGTGATATGAATTAAATTTTATATTAGTGTAATTAATATTATTATGACATTTAATAATTTTTATATTAGTGTAATTATTATTAAGACATCAATAATCTTATTTAGAACTAATATGTTATAATGTTAGTTATTAAGTAATTAGATAGTGTAATTAATTATTCATGTTATCTTAATGATTAGGGTTAGAATATTAAAGGAGAAATCTCAACAAATCATTGTAAGCATTATATTTTTGTTGCTTGTAGCCTTTGGAATGTTGCGTTAACTGTTGCAAATATTAGAATTATTAGTTCAAAAGTAAAAAAAAAAAAAAAAAATCAATCCATAATGAAATAATCTACTTATTGACTAGTGGGAAGAGAACAACTAGGCGGTTTACTGGAGTCAAGAATGATATTCTGTAAAATGCCCACGATTGAAGCAAATACAAGCAGCCACCCATTTCTTGGTGATTGGTTCTTGATGCTAGGCACATCTTGCGATAAAAGGGTTGCAAGTATGAAAGTCCCGACTATATTTTTCGGCAATTTTTAAATCTTTGAGGCATGGTAGTACCAATTGTCTTGGCTGCCAGACTTATTAGGCATCAGTACCTTCCCGATAAGATGCATAATAATGGACCGAGTGACAATTTCAACCTCATTTGTCGATAACATAGTAAGAAATAAGGGTGTTCAAATGGTTAATCTAACGGTTAATTGAATTAAACTGGTATTAATCAAATTAATTAAATTGTATAATCTTTTAACCGTTAATCGAATCGAAATATTTCGGTTAATTCGGCTGATTAACCGAATTAATCAAAATATTTCGATTAATTCGATCAGTTAACCGAATTAACTGAGATTTATATGTTTTGGTTTTTTTGGTTAAAACAAGTATAAAACATATCAAAAAAATATATCGATAATGTTCATTTGTCTTGAAAGTTAACCGAATTATCTGAAATTTTAAATCTTGAAACACTAAATAATTAAAAGCACTACATAATTAAGTTCGGTTAATTACCCGATTTCGGACCGAATTAACCGATAACCAAACTTCCAAAAAATCATTAACTGACCTCCAACCGAATTAGATAAGTTAACTGACCGATTAACCGAATTAGATCAGTTCGGTCTGTAACCTCCCCAACTTGGCCTGGACGTTAGACTGGAATTCAAGAGATTACATCGGCCTAGTAGCGATTGGGGTTTATAAAATAGTCAATTTAAAACATTTTTTTATTTTAGAAGAAAACTTAGCCTATTTTTAGAAAAATCCATGAGTTCAAAAAATAATTAGTTTAACATATTTCTTGTAAAGAACGATTATCATTGAAAAACTTAGTTAATATCTAATTTATTTATTAGACAAAATTTATTTATAATCTTGCAGTGAAAAGGTGATTTTTAACTTAGTTTTAATAAAATTTATATTTCATGCATATTTGATTATAATTCATAATTCAAAATTAAAAAACAATTTAAAAAACATGCATGCTAATTAAAATCAACCTAAGTACCATGTCACAGTTCAAAATAAAACGATATGGTCTCTGAATAATAAAAATATAAAATAGTAATTTTAAAATATTCTTATGGTAGAATGGTCAATCCGAGTCGAACCCTCCGTATGTCAAGTCCACGTTCTAACCTGGTGGGTTATCTGCAAAGATGAAAATAAAAAGCGGAGTGGGATATAAAGCTCAGTGTGAGTTCCATCACAAGAAAATCGGTGCAAACAGTAGACAAAACATATAAAATATCAACTTTAAAGGATAAACACAATTTGAATAGCAACTCAAAATTTCAGTATTCAAATTAACTCATTATCATAATATCTCGCTAGTCACAGCAATACAAATGCTTATAAATGCAATGCAATTTCAATTTATCAGAAAATGTTCCTACCCCACCGTTACACACCATAGTAGGAATTCCCTATAACTCTTCCATCTTTACACCATGTTGTGGATAAAACCACTCATCGTTGTAGACGAATCACTTATTGTGGATAAACCACTAGAAAAAAAAAAGATAGATGAACCACCAATTTTTTTGTTAAAAAGTTTTTGCAGACAATCTTCCAAAAGGTTGTAGAAGCACAACATGTTTGTAGATTGAAGCTGCTAATACGGTATGGTTAAACCACTCAAACAGTGCAAATAAAAGCTGCTCAAACAATATGGATAGACCACTCAACGGTGCAGATAAACTGCTCGATGTCCTCTATTCACATTGTCCCACCTCATGCAATGCAATATGACAAGCTCAAACAGATCAATACAATATCATTTAATTAGCTTTAAATAGAATAATACGGTAGCAATCAATATGACAAGCTCAAACAGATCAATACAATATCATTTAATTATGCTTTAAATAGAATAATACGATAGCAATCAATATGCTTATAATAGTACAATACAATAGCAAATAATATGCTTATGATAGGTCAACTCAGTAGCCAAAAGCCATGCTTCTTAAGTGCTCAGTTTATCGATAACATAAGGCATGTTGTACGCATAATCACAAATACTAATACAATAGACATGTGTATTGCTCACAATTCATGCAAATATTCACATAACATTAGTTCAGTTAATTAGATTATGGATTCTAATATTGTTCATATTATCATGGGTTTAATTAAATAAAATAAAACACTAAAAATAGTTTGTAAACCATTTAGGATTAAACTGAAAAAATCATAAAATTCTGGCTAAAATTGTAAAATCTAAAAAATAGGGGCATATGGTTGTGTGGTTGGGTTATATGCAATGCCTTAAGCCATGTGGAGGGGTTACATAGCCGTGTGGCCAGGCCGTGTAGCAGACTGTGGCCGTATGAAAATTGCAAAATTAAGCTATAAAAGAGACATGATTGTACGACTAGTTCGTGTGGATGGGTCCAAGCCGTGTGGTTCTCAAACGACACTAGGGTTTCCAAGACACATGGTCGTGTGGCCCACCTATATAGTCCATACGCTCGTGTAACAAACCGTGTGGAAAGGTCTTGGCCATGTGAGAAATGAACTATCTTAGGGTTTTAGGGGGACATGACCATGTGGTCCACTCGTGTGGCCCTAGCCTAGGCACGATTTTGTCCTAATTCACTTGTAAAAGAACACACACCTGTCTCCGAGAGTCTGATCGACATTACTCACGATTCAAATCTGATTTGATGCACCTAAAATGATTTCGATTCTTGGCAAGAATAGATATGTTATTGACATCAATCACAAATTCGATAGAAAGAACAATTAAATGAAGGATGTTTTAATTCGAGAAAGTAAAATAATCAATAGTAAGAAAGATGAAAATATGGTGTAAAGAAAATAGAAAGATAATATAAAGATAATAAATAGAAGGATGGAGGACAAATTCTATTAAGATTTGAAAAGGGGGCAAATTGAAATTCTAATTAGGAAAAGAAGATAAAAAAAGATGGCAAAATTTTAATTTTATTGGTGTAACACCCCTAACCCGTTTCCGTCGTTGGATTAAGGTTAAGGAGCATTACCATAGAATCGAAAACATTTAACATCAAAATATTTAAATAAATTGAACTCATTATAAACTAATCAATTATATGTGTTTTGTCCCCAAATCGAGCCTTTGAGGCCCTAAAAATAACTTATATGCACTTTGGGACTAATTCAAAACAAAACATAAGTTTTAAGAAAAAAATGAAAAAATGTGAAAACAAAGGTCACATGGCCGAGTAGCCAGGCCGTGTCCCAGGCCGTGTCCTCACCCGTGTAACTCACTGAGTTGCCCTACATGCCCGTGTGCTAGGCCGTGTAACTCACTGACTTGAAACACTAAGAAATTTCAAATGACACACGGTCATGTCACCAGGCCGTGTGCGTCACACAATCGTGTGACAGCCTGTGTCCTAGGCCGCATGAACCAAAAAATTTACCTAAAATCAAGCCATTTCAGATTCAAATCATACCTAACCATTCAAACCATTTGGGCACACATTCAAGAGATTCAAACATCATTTAAACACACATAAAAATGTCATTTCAAACACCCTAATTCAACTAACCAATATGTCATTCAAAGGCACCACATTTATATCAAAACATCACTTATCCAAACAATTCAACATTTCTATATTGCAAGCATAAAAGCCTAGTTCCATAACTACCACATAACATCACATTTGACCATTTGCATAATATTAAAAGCACAACAACAAGGACCTTATATACAAGCTTTAAAAGTGACTAAAATGACATAACTTGGTGAGGTGTTAAGGTTCACCAAACCAAACATAACTTCAAAGCATATACATACCAAATCACCATTAACACATCCACAAAATATCATTACAAAACATCCTATTCGTGCCATTATTAACCTTGGCCAAAATACTCAAAACTACTGAAAAGGTTGTTGGATAGTGTGATAGGTCTCCGACAAGCTTCCAACTGATCGAGCTTCCGATAAACTATAAAACAAAAGAAAGTAACTACATAAGCAACGAGGCTTAGTAAGCTCGTATAAACTTAAACATAACTTACCACCTCATTAATACAATTCATAAATTAAGCATAAACCATTACCAATGCTATGAGATTAGTATAAGCCTATTCAAGCACCATCAAGCTTTCATGTTATTAGATTCATCAACATCACATATAAGTTCATTTATATCATAAGTATATGTCATAAGATATATTGCATATGCATAAACCTTTTCATTAAGTCATGAACATTTCCATTTACTTGCCGTTCCATTCCTTTTCTTACCCATTGAACCATCTATAATTACATCGAATACTCAAAAAAGCTCACACATAGTGTGCCTTTACATATAACCATAACATTTCCTTTACATCAATGCTTACACGAGTTGTGAAATAGGTCTGCTCACATGAGTTGTGAGTCGAAATGTAAGTTACACGATGCTGTTCACACGAGCCGTGGAGAATCTGCAACAAATGCAAGACCTCAGCTATCGATAGGACATTCAAGACCAACGCCCAAAACATGAAATCCCTAATGACATGTCATATGTATCCTAAAAATTCTTAAGGTTCAACCGAGACTCAATATCAGTCAATTCATCATAGCATGGATACATTTATATATATAGGTTCATTTATACTAAAACAACATAATAAACATTCAATTTTGCTAACATTAATATGATCTCAGTTCATACGAACTTACCTCGATAACTATGGCATAAAAGTATAATCGAACACTAATCCAAAGCTTTAACTTTTCCTCGGTTTAAGTTCGATTGTAGTTTATCTTGATCTAAATAAATAATTTCATTCAATTAAATACTTCTAGAATTCAATTTAATCCATAATTCATATTTATGCAAAATTAAAAATTTGCCCCTAACATTTTAACCTTTCATAATTTAATCCTTAATCTCATAACTTCAATATAGCTCATTTTAGCCTAAATCCATATTAATCAATGTTACAAGGACCTTGAAATAACCCATTATTTGAACATTTCTCAACAAAACCTATGGATTTATACTTTTAACAATTTAATCCCTATTTCCGAACTCATATAAAATCACTTCATAAAACATGTTTATTTTACAACAAAGATTAATAATCTATCAACTAAGATCAAAATACACTCAATCCTTCAACCCTTAACAGTTTTGCAATTTAACCCCTTGGCTAGCTAGATTAAGCTAAAACAAACTCAAAAATATAAAAATCATTAAAAATGGGGCTTAAAACCATACCATGCAATGAATTAACCCTAGCTGAAACTTCAAGCTTCTCCTCCCATGGAATTTCGATTGAAACAAAGATAATATGAGGAAGATGATAGTATTTTGGCATTTGTTTTTAATTAACTAATTACCATTTTACCCTTACTAATTTAACTTTAAAATCAACTAAATCATGTCTATATTTGTCCACTAACATTAAGGATGGTATAATTACTATCTTGATCCTTTAGATGTTCTTTCCAAATCTATTTAGCCATTTAAACTAATAGATACTCACTTTTACACTTTTTATGATTTAGTCCTTTTACCTAAATAACCATTTATGAAATTTTAATACGACCCTAATAAAATCCCGTAGACATGAAATAAATATTAAACTAATAATTTACTTGTCGAAATTGTGGTCCCAAAACCACTATTTTCGACACCACTAAAAATGGGTTGTTACAATTGGAATTTTGAGAAAAGGCAAGATATGAATTCTAATTAGGAAATAATTGAGTCAATTCCTAAGGATTGTAAACTCTAGGGGCGTCACATGCAATTTTCCCAAGATTTTACTGAAATTTGAAATTAAAATTAAAAGGGAGGAGTGTGGATATAACCTAAGACCTCTAGGGAGTGCACTAACAACTTAACCATTAAGCCTATTCAATTATTAGGTTATTCATTTTATCTAACCCCCTATATTTTAGAGCGTTACATGGTCGGTTAATTCTGTTTTAGCCAAAATTTGAACACCCCTAGTAGGAAATGTGTCAAGCCAAATAGGTAAGATAAAATTCTCTTTGACTTTATTTTCAAGGAGAGTGACTCTAACCAACTATTGGCATACTTACGATACATTCATTCTAGTCTCCCTATTCATAGCCCATCCATCAATTGGAACACCAAGTTGTACTACTACATCTTCTAGAGTCACGGTACACTCCCCATATGGTAAGTAAAATGTATGTGTCTCGGGTCTTCACCTTTCCACCAATGCAATTATCAAATCAAGATATCGATGGAAGCTCAAATCAGCACTGCAAACTCAAAACCGGTGGCATCTAAGTATGATGAAATTATTGGATCAATAGTATTAAAATGACTCTGATGCGACCTACTATGCAGTGTTCGATCCACTTCCTACACAAATTTTACATAGCCCACACGTTAAGGAACTTGTCATATATTTTTTTTTAAATAGCAAGTTCATAATATTTACCATTTCCAATATCTCATATGATACATGAGAAAGTTGTAACAATGTCATATTTTTAAGCCCTGTAAAATGACAAACAAATAATAACTTTTTCACAAACTCAAACTTTTATAAATACATTTATTAATATAATTTAATTGAAATAACCTAGAAATTTTTTTCACTATTATAAAAGAAAAAAATTAAACGTACTATAAACCTAAATTATTCATTCATTATATTATAATTGTTATAAAATAAAAGAGAGAATAAAGAACAAAGAGAATGGGAGAGCAAAGAGAGAGAGCGTATTTTATTAATCAATGGGAATATATACAAAACTTCTCCAAAGTCTCTATTTATAGGCATAAGAAGTACAAATGAAGTAGAGATCTACTTCTATAACTATTAGAATTTAACGTACATCAAAACGTATTTTGATCTTGATAGACATCCACTTAATAAGATATTCATAACACTCCCCCTTGGATGTCCATTGGTGGATAATGTATCTCGTTAAAACCTTATTAAAATAAAAAACCCTATGAGAAAAAAAATTTCTAGTGAAGGAAAAAGAGTATATGTATCTATAATATGCTGCCTCGTTAAAAACCTTACCAGGAAAACCCAATGGGACAAAACCTCGGTTAAGGGAAAAAGAGCATTGTATTTACTTCCACTCATGAAAACATCACATAATATCTCATATTCTATGTATTCAATCTTGAATACTAGCTTTTCAAATGACCATTTGAATGTATTTGCTAAGCATTTATGTCAACATTCTTTTGAAAGTCATAAGTGAGGGAAAATTTGGGGGGAAATATATTTTGATCTCTTTAAGAGTTTCAACAATAATCATAATAAACTTTAATCATGATCCTCCATAAAAATACAAATAGGTATTTTGGATCATTTTATAATCTTCTTTCAACTACTATTGACTAAGTCAAATTTACCACATATGTTCAATTATTTCAATTCATATAAATGAACAATTTCCGATAATTTCAATATGTTTCTAGCATTCTAAATCCTTCAAGGATTTTAACATAAACTTTACTAAATAGTGATTAATAAAAGGTTGTAACAACAACCATTAGACAAAAGTTAAATCTTTTATGAATTGTTAATTTAATAATATATCTAAAGGTTATTGCATCCACCACAAAAAAATATTATATCTTTTCATAATCCATGCCAAGACTTAGCAAAAACTTCATATTTTATTCCCTTTTGCAAAACTACTTCATTTGCACCATCACTGGCTTTATACCTTTAGATATTTGGACTACTGGTCCAAAAACTCCGTAAATTTAATTGTACTTGAGTTGCATCTTTCTATTTTGATCAATTTATTCCATATCTATATTTCTCAATAGATTTATTTAAGATCCTTATTTTATTTCATTATTTCAACAATAATATTGCATGCAAAACCATTGTAGACCACTTTTATTATCGTTTTGGCATTTTCTCAAATTGACATAACTTATCGAGATATCTTATTTTCACTATTTTAATATTCAGTTTCATGTACCTGAATCTCTTCTGGAGTTTTAGTTATTAGTTATGTATTGGGTCTCTTCTAAAGTACCTGCCTTCACTATATGACCATCTAGATTTATTATTTTATTTTATAAGAATTTTCATATTTGAAACTTGTAATGAGTTATCCTTGTTGAACTTTTGGTTCAAGTTGCTCTCCCCCTAACTCATTACAAGTTATTATTTCTCTCCCCCTAATCTCGGGAAAACTATCGAATCAAAATAGTAATCACAAATCATGTCATAATTGAATCTCCAAAACATTTAAAACATGTAATAATACAAGGAGACTCGTAATTAGTATCTATTCCCAACTTTCTTTGAGGATTTACTCATCTTTGTGCATTGTGGTGGATCAATTGGAATATATATGCACATACAAAAGTTCAAAGATGGGAAATATTTATCTCTTTACCAAAAACCAATTATAATGGAGAGTATTTATAACTTATTGGCTTGATGCGTATAACACATAAATCAACATAATCTCATGTTGAAATAGGAAGTTTAGTTCTCATAAGTAATGGTTTAGACATTAATCAAAGGCGTTCAATCAATAATTTCTCTAAACCATTATGTGCATAAATAAAAACTTTACAAACTCAATCAATAAAAGACTAAGATATAAACTCATCAATATTAACAAGATGAATTGTATTAAATGCATGATCTGAAATTAGTTATTTAAATAAGCAATCTTGCAAACGGCAGGTTGCAAGTTGATAACACATACGTGATTATTTTGTAGATGCATCTACTAAAATCATATAATATCAAAACCATCTATATGGTGGATGAATGAGCCCATATTCATTTCAGAAATGCAAGACATTAAATCTCAACTTTAACTAGTGAGTTTCTAAAACTTAATTTTCATTGAGAATAAACAACAAATGAGAATTCTTTAAATTAAAGAATCTTCTGGTTCTTTAATGAATGTCCATATGAATTCTCAATTAATTTCTGTATCATATATAATCCAGGATGGTCTAACTGGTCACGTCAAGTAGTAAATGCATTTGTATCAGTAAACTTGTGGTTTACTTTAACATGCATTTCAATTGTACTAATAATGTCAATATAAATTGTGACAAATTGATAAGTTTACTAGCATTCCTTTTACTTTGTATCCATATATAAGTACTATTGTGACATTTACTACTGGAAATATCTAAATCAATGTGAAGTCTAAATCACTATTTTCCAGGTGTACAACAGGTACATAACCAATGACTTTTCATACATAAGTTTTCTCTCTTGCAAGTTTTCATCAGTAATATTTTCTACATAATTTTAATTGAGAACTTATTCTGAATACTGTAGAGTTATACTCACAGTTTTAAAAGAAAAACTTACAACTTCAAATGCATCCAACCATAACGAGTTTTAGATAGAATTACCATGTTCCATTACTCATAAATAGATATTTCACAGTCAAATATTTTTCTTTCAATCCCTTAATGGGTATGATGACAAAAGAAGATCACAAAGATAGTCACAGTCAATTAAATTTAATAACAAGAGTAATCAATAACTCAATCCTCCCTTTTTTTCATCCTTTCAAAATAGATATTTATAGTAATAATGATTCATATGAAATATAATATTTTCTTCATTCACAATCTCAATATGAGATCCATTATAAATATCTTTTAAAACCAATGGGTTAACCATCACAAGATAATAATAGATTAGCTCTTCTAGAGCTTTCGACTAATTTTGTACTACCAAATATTGAAATAATATTGGTTTATATTTTCTTTTGTGTTCACTTTTTGGGAATGAAATAGATTTACTAGGACAAACTTATAAACGTCCCAAAAAAATTTTTAGTTCATAATCACCATCGCAGACATGCGTGGATTTCAAATCAAAATCTATCTATTCATGTTGTCATGATTAGTCTCCAATTATAATTAACATGATATAATAAATAAATCATAGTAAAATATACCAGACTTTTTAATATCATCGTTATCACCCTGACTGAGTGGCTAAAGGCTCTAATGATTACCCATAGTGTGTAGGCCTCAATTGAAATAGCAGCAACTCTAGGAGGCAATTGACAATAGAAAATTTTGAGATATTTATGTGACTTTTGGAGAAAAACAATTAAAAGAGAATCGTGCTTATAATGTGTCATAAAATAAAAGACAGAGAATAAAGAACAAAAAGAATGAGAGAGCAAAGAGAGAGCGTATTTTATTGATCAATGGGAATATATACAAAACTTCTCCAAAGTCTTTATTTATAGGCATAAGAAGTATAAATGAAGTAGATATCTACTTCTAACAATAATTAGAATTTAAAGTACATCAAAACTTATCTTCATCTTGATGGACATCCACTTAATAAGATATTCATAACAATAATTAAATTATACTTATTTTTCTTAGACGTGCTCTTGGGCTCGCTCATTGGCTAGGCCACCCGTCCAAGCTCGAAGGCCTGTTTGAAAAATGGGAGGGTTTAGACAAAATACGAGGCCCCAAAAATAGGTTTGGGTAAAACTTAAGGCCCGTTTTCTATGAGTTGAGCCTTGGACAATATTTTTTGGCTTGAGCCTAACCCTATATTATGTTATAAAAATATTTATATTAATTATATATATATTAAACCACTAGCCTAATAATAATTAAATTCGTTACCCAAAACCTAAAAAAATACTTAACCAACTAAATAACCCAATCCAAAATATAAAATTTAAAAAATATATTTAATACAACAAAATATTTATTATATTTATTTATGTTTTTTAATATAATAAAATATTTATTATATTATGATATTGTTTTTAATATAAATACTTTTAATATATTTTTAATGTGTTAGAAAACTTTTACTTTAGCATTTTTAGTGCATTTAGTGTATTATATTTTTTTTTAAAATTTATTCCTAAATAAAAAAATAATCTAAAAAATCAAATATAGGTGCGCCGAGTTGGACCCGGGGTTTACCTTTCTTAATTTAGGTTGAACTTAGACAAAAAGTAAGCCTATTACAATTATTTTTTGATAAATTTAACCTAATAGTATTTTTCTACTATTTCACTTACTATAAATAACATTCATTATAATTATTAAAATATATAATAAACTAATTTCAAACCTTGCATGCATATTTTAGAAATTAACTAAATATTCAATATATTTCACAAGTATATTAATAAATCAACAGTTAATATATTTCCCAATATATTCAACATGTTTACAAAAATAAATTTTAAAAATTCCTAAACCATAATCATATTAAATCATTTTATTAACATACATACATGCATTTTCATTTTTTTAATAAAACTTTCATCAAATAGATAATCAATATAACAAAAAAGTTTGTTAACTATAATTAACATACTATATATAAAATTATGATTCATGGATAACTTACAAATTCTATTTGAGTATTACAAAATCTTGAAAAACAAAAATAATAACCAATTAATTAATTAGTGCTAATAAAATAATATTCTATCAAATTAATCCTAATTTAAATTAGAGAGCTTACCTTAAATTGCTAGATTTTTGAACCTTTTTCTCAATTTAATTTGGAAAAATTTTTGAGTTGTTTTTAAATTTTATTTTCTATGGAGGAAATGTGAGTGTGGGATGATTTAGGGATTTATATAGTGGTTTAGGGTGGGATTTAATGTTGGATTAGTAAGTGGGGGGGGGGGTTTAGGGGTGTTTTACGGTGGGGAATGGATGTTTAGGGGCTAAGATCCTGCCAGGTGTAGAGAAATCTTTGCACCTTTGGGGAGACCCAAACCGCCATCTGCCTCCTAAACCTCTGTTTCTCATACCCAAATCGTTATCAACAAACTCAATTTAGGGCATAGATTTTGGCAATTATTCTTCATTGTTTATTTCATATTATTTGGGTAAATTTAAATTGGATTTATATCATTTTAATAAAAAAATATTTTAGTATAAAATCAAAAAAGAAAGAAGCAAAAGAGAAAAGATTTGAGAGCATTGGAGTGTCTCAACGGGGTTGAATACTCTAAAGATAAAAAGTTGACATGATTATATAATTATTTGAAATTGAGGGAATGTTGAATATAAACATAAAGTATTTTTATCTGTTTAATGCACGAATTAATTATGTGTATTAAATAAATTAATTTTAGTTAAAATTTTAAAAATTAATATGATTAAAAAGTCTATAACATTTCATAAATAATATGATTAAAAATTTAAACACAATAATATATGTGTTTAATTTAAAATTTATATACTTGGTATTTGAATGATTTTCATTCCATGGGGATGGGGATTTAAATTTTATAGAAGTAATAAAAACAGATGAAAGAAAAAATAAAATGGCACTTTACATATTAAAACCTACAAATTACAAAGAAAAAATTTATACCTATTAGAATTTATTCTAAAACAAAATAGAATTAATTTTAAAAATAAAATATAATTGATTTAAAAATTAAATTAATTCTAAAATAAATGAATAGGTGAATTTTAATATATTTTAAAAATGTTGGTTAACTATTGCATGAAAATTTTAGTTTATGGAAAGCAAAAAAACCGTAGGGAGTAGGGGGAAACTGTGAAAGATGTGGTCCAAAAGTACACATATAGTTACTAATCATATTGTCACATCACCATATTCCAACATTTGGGTTTTTAATCCTTGAAATTTTCTTCCCCCAAAGTAAGTGCATGAATTGCCCCTCCACTCCCTGATGTGGCGAAAGGGAAGCTAAGCAGGTTGAAATTAATGTTAATCGCTAAAATGTTTGAGTTTAATCAAATTTTAATTTTAAAATTGACAATAGTTTAAAAAAATCAATTATTATGAATTTAATTTAAATTAACCAACTAATCAGAATAAATCTGAAAAAAATCCACATGAAAGACTCAAACTTTAAAACTCATATATTTAAAAATAAAACTTTACAACTCTATATAAGCTAATTAAAAAATTAATTAAGATCATAAATTATCTTTTAATCTTAATTGAAATAAAACCCTTTTATGGGAAAAATAGAAAAGCTAAATAAGAAGAGACAAAAAGAAAAGCAATTAGTTGTGTTGCTATCTATGAAGTAGATAAGAGATTGTTATCAACCTTTTTTACATCAACTTTTAGAATTTACGTTTTAAATTTAAAACAGAATTATTTTTCTTTCACAATCTAAATTTAAAATTTTATCTAAATTTATTTATTTTTATAAAATGTAACTCAAACCCTCATGTTTATTTTTATTATAAATTCAACCAAATAACCCACATTTGAACCATTTTATATAAAAATATATATACACAATTTACTGCATCTGGATACCAACACTTCTCCAAAAGTAACGCTAAAATCATGAGAAAAGAAAGAACTTGACTAATCACTAATTCAAAGTACAATCACAATCTATCAGCTACAATTACATTTTATTAACAGTTTTTCACTTTATTTGACTTCAGAAAAAGATATGCAAAGGAAAAAAAAAATCTGTAATAAAATTTTTTTTTTAATTTCTTTTTTGAGAATGTCATAAAAGTTAGTAGGAGAAGGGGCTAAACTAGAGTAGGCTAATGTGTTAATTGATAGGAGGTAGTCAAATGGATCGTTTAAGGGTATAATATTATGAGTAGCATAAACAACATCTGCTGCAATGCTCTTTGACACAGAGCTGTACAAATGCCAAATAGGCTTTTACCCTTTCTTTGCTCTGCTTCTTTTCACTTTCTTTTATAATCCAAACCCCTGGTTGGCCCCTTTTCTGTCTTTGAATTTCATCACCACCATCATCATCATCAAAAACTAAAAAAACCCATTGTCTTTCTCTCTCTCTCTGTGAAATAACTGCAGTTTAAAAGTGTTGCCTTTTTTTTTCTTCTTTCATAAACCAAGCAATGGAGGAATCAGAGGAGCACCATGGCAGCAAGGAATGCAGTGCTAAAACCAGGGCTTTCAAGGGCATAAACAACAGCCCTCATAAGCATCATTACTACCACCACCACCACCCATGGTTGCAATACTCAGGTCACTATGGCTTCTTTAACCAAAACCAGTTCCAAAGCTACTCTTACTATCCTTCTTTGCTTCCTTTACCTCCTCCAATACCTTTGCAACTGGCTTTACCTCCACCTCTCTCTCAAAATCATACCTTTCAACCAAAAACCCATTTGCAGCAACTTTCAATCTCTAATACCAAATTCCCAGTTTCTTCTATGACACCAGGTGACTCTAATATTTAATTTCTTCCTCTGTTCATATTTCTTCTGCATGTCTATCATTGTTATATGCAAAAAATGAAAATTTTATAGCTGGAAATGATATAGTATCTTGCTGATTCTTATATTAAAAACCCTTGGAGTTCATTCATTATAACAGTTTCAAGTAGTCTTCAAGCTTATATTGTATTTGTATTCAAGTTCCTTAACTTGTCTCTTTCAACAAATCTAAGCAGCTCAAGAGGGGCTTCAATGGAGAAAAAGTTTGCCATCCAAAGCAAGTGATGGAATAAAGATGAGGAATGCTACAAAGGAAGCACTGGTGGTTTCAAGGAGACCAGATTCTGGTGGTGTAGAAGGGCCTGTAATCTCTCTCCTTGCCAACCATTTCCTAGTAAAATTTGATCCTTCTCTAAAAGTTTACCATTATAATGTTGAGATATCCCCTAATCCCTCCAAGGAGGTTGCTAGGATGATCAAGCGGAAACTGGTTGAAAGCAACTCAGGTTTGCTTTGTGGTGCTCATCCAGCCTATGATGGTAGGAAGAATTTTTATAGCCCCGTTGAATTCCAAAATGGTAAGCTTGAGTTCTTTGTTAGTCTCCCGATCCCCACTGCGAATACAGGTTCGCCTTTCGGGGAATGGAATGGCTTTCAACAAAAACAGAATCAGCTCAAAGTGTTTAGAATCAATATCAGGGCTGTTTCCAAGTTTGATGGAAAGGATTTGAATAGTTACTTGAGCAATGAAAGTGATGATTGGATCCCACTTCCTCAAGATTATCTGCATGCTTTGGATGTTGTTCTTAGGGAGAGTCCAATGGAGAAGTGTATATGTGTAGGGAGGTCATTTTATTCAAGTTCCACGGGAGGTACTAAGGAAATAGGAGGAGGAGCTATTGGATGGAGAGGTTTCTTTCAGAGTCTTCGACCGACGCAACAAGGACTCGCTCTCAATGTCGATTCCTCGATCACCGCCTTCCATGAGAGTATCGGAGTAATCCCTTACTTGCAGAAGCGGATCGACTTTCTTCGAGACCTTACTCAAAGGAAGACAAGGAGTTTAAGTGATGATGAAAGGAAGGAAGTGGAGAAAGCATTGAGAAATATTAGGGTCTTTGTTTGCCATAGAGAAACAGTCCAAAGATATAGAGTTTATGGCTTAACTGAAGAAGCCACTGAAAACCTTTACTTTGCAGATAGGGATGGAAAGAATTTGAAGCTTATCGATTACTTTAAAGATCACTACAATTATAATATACAATTCAGGAATTTGCCATGCTTGCAGATCAGTAGGAGCAAACCATGCTATCTTCCAATGGAGCTTTGTATGATTTGTGAAGGCCAGAAATTTCTGGGGAAGCTTTCTGATGATCAAACTGCAAGGATTCTTAAAATGGGTTGCCAAAGACCAAAAGAGCGAAAAGCCATGATTGATGGAATCGTGAGGGGACCTGCAGGGCCTACAAGGTAAATGCTATTGTGTGTGTTTTTATCACTGTTTTCAGGATTTTTCGCATTGTATGCTTCTAAGCATTTGCACATTTTCTTGACAGTGGCAACCAGGCTGAAGAGTTCAAGCTCCATGTTTCGAAAGAAATGAGTCGGTTGAATGGGAGGATTCTTCAACCTCCTAAGCTTAAGCTCGGTGATGGTGGACACGTAAGAGATATTACTCCTTCCCGCTGTGACCGGCAGTGGAACCTTCTCAACAGCCATGTCTTTCAGGGAACACGGATTGAACGTTGGGCACTTATAAGTTTTGGGGGCACTCAAGAACAAAAGTCTAACCTTCCTAAATTCATAAACCAGCTATCTCGAAGGTGTGAGCAGCTTGGTATCTTCCTTAGCAAAAGCACAGTTGTTAGCCCCCAATTTGAACCAACACAGGTGCTTAATAATGTGACACTTTTGGAATCTAAGCTCAAGAAAATTCATAGAGCTGCCTCAAACAATCTCCAACTGCTCATATGTATAATGGAGAAAAAGCACAAAGGGTACGCTGATTTGAAACGAATAGCTGAGACAAGTGTAGGATTTGTGAGCCAGTGCTGCTTATACCCGAACCTCGGGAAATTGAGTTCACAGTTTCTGGCAAATTTAGCCATTAAGATTAATGCCAAAGTTGGAGGTTCCACTGTTGCTTTGTACAATTCATTACCTTCTCAGATTCCACGACTTTTCAGGCTAGATGAGCCTGTGATCTTTATCGGTGCTGACGTGACTCATCCTCACCCGCTTGATGATTCCAGCCCATCGGTTGCTGCTGTGGTTGGTAGCATGAACTGGCCTGCAGCAAACAAGTATGTATCGAGGATGAGATCACAAACACATCGGCAAGAAATCATTCAGGATCTTGCTGCAATGGTAGAAGAACTACTGGATGACTTCTACCAAGAAGTAAACAAACTCCCGAAGAGAATAATCTTCTTCCGAGACGGTGTAAGTGAAACTCAATTCTATAAGGTGCTTAAAGAGGAACTACAAGCTGTCAAAGAAGCTTGTGCAAGATTTCCAGGCTACAAACCTCCCATTACTTTTTCTGTAGTTCAAAAGAGGCACCATACCAGGTTGTTCCCATTTGAAATCAATCCTTCTTCCAATCAAAACCAACATTTCGATGAAAATATTCCCCCGGGGACGGTAGTGGATACGGTGATAACTCATCCAAGGGAATTCGATTTCTATCTTTGCAGTCATTGGGGGGTAAAGGGTACTAGCCGCCCCACCCATTACCACGTATTGTGGGACGAAAACCGATTCACTTCTGATGAACTGCAGAAGCTGGTTTACAATTTATGCTACACTTTTGCAAGGTGCACCAAGCCAGTTTCATTGGTCCCTCCTGCTTACTATGCTCACTTGGCTGCATACAGAGGCAGGCTTTACCTTGAGCGGTCAGAATCCGTAGCTTTTACGAGAAGTTCAAACATAATCTCTCGCGTAACTCCTCCAAAGACAACGCCTCTACCAAAACCTAGCGAGAATGTTAAGAAGCTCATGTTTTACTGCTAACTTTTCACAGGCTCCTTGCATGTCATAGAGTCTAAATATGTAGTTCAGTGCATGAAAGTCTTAATATATTTCACTTTAGGCAGTCTGTTAATATGATTACAACTTGTAGGTAGGCTTCAAATATATATATATATATATAATGGCTGAATTGGATCCTGCAAATCGTTGTACATCCTCATAGCAGCAATGTGACTGCTATTGCATCTCATTATAAACATTCTTTACTGTAATCTACTCTTAACTTGGCTTGAAAATAATTGCAGAAATCTCATGGCCTAAAAGTAATTTGGTACCGAATAATATGAATGAAGAAATCAATTATTGATGATATAGATATGAAAGAATCTATCATTTACAAAGATTGTTTTTTTGTGAATATCTGCATCTTTTCCCTTTCAACAGTGAAACAACGTGAATGAAATTAAATGGAAGTATTGGTACCAAAGGAAAAGCATATAATAACGGTTGTGTAGTGAAATTGGCAAAAATGCCAATTGGGGCTGGGGCTGGGGCTGGGGCTGGGGCAGGGTGGTGAAAAGGCTGACCCCCCTCTTCTGTTGAATCCTAAATTGATATGATTATGATAATTTAATTTAATTTAATTGATTTTAATTTTATATTTTTCTAATTTTGAATTTTAAATTTTGAATTTTGAATTTTAAAATTTTAATTTTATTTTTTATTAAATTTTATTATTAGATCATTTGGTTCATTAAATAACTTTTACAAATAATATGTAAAAATATAACATGACACGTGATAAAATGTTAATCGTATCATATTTTAAAAATAAAATAATTAATTTAGTAACTACTATTTAGTAAAATATATATTATAGTTTTAATTCAAAAGGAATTCTGTTTGAAGAGCTTGTATTTATATTTCTTTGGTTTCAAAAAGAGAAGTCGCTTTAAGAAACAAACATGAAAAGTTGAACTTATTTTCTCATTTAGTTTCTAGTAAAACAAACAGATGTATACTTTAAAATCATGTGTAGAAAATGGTTTCATAAGAGACATCATGAACAAAAAAAAAAAAGTAGAAGAAAAACCCAGAACAAAAGTACAACAATATACAACTCACCTTTTTTTATACGAAAAAGTTTGGGATTCTCAAATCAAGCTTTACTATAGACTTCTCCTTTTGTCTCTTCAGCTCTTTCTACTGTTTTTTCTTCTTTTTTTTAATTCCATTTTTATCATCTTTTTATAAGAATCTTAATAAATAAATTATTATTTATTAATTTAACTCTGAGGGTTGAAAGTACAGAGAGTAAAGTACAATATTATTGACACGTGGACATCCTATCCTCCATTCCTACACTTAAACTGCCCATGCATGCATGTTTTGTATTTGTGGGATCAAACATTCCTTCCCCTAACCCTGCATTTTCATTTCCATTCACAAAACTAGGAATTTATAACTACTTATCATAATGGTATCCGAATTAATTAGAGGACAAAGGAAGGGGGGAGGGGGGCGAGGGTATGAATGGGAAGTACAAATACAGGGAATGAGGTGATAGTTTTATAGGGAAAAAAAAGGGAGGGGATGGAGTGGGACAGTGGATTTGATTCCTTGTGTCTGTACTAATAAGATTCCAATTTCGAACCCAACCTTATTATTCTGATGGGTGATTATACAAAAGATTATTGGTCACGTCAATCACCATTCCTCTTCTCTAAATCTAGCTAACCCACCTCATTTCTCACTAATTCTTTAAAGCCATTACTACACTCTTCCTTCATGCACTGTCCCATCCAAATCCCATGTCAATCCTGGATACTTGGCTCTACTCAAGCTTTAAATAATTAAGGATTATCTTGTCTGTTGAAACAAAGGGTAAAAAGTTTGTCCGCACACCAATCAAACAATGTTTGAGAGTTTTGTCATGCTGTTTACTTTTAAATTTAATTTAAGGAATATTAAAAGATTTTAAATGAAAGAAAAAAATTAAAGCTGTCGAAACTATTTTTTTAAAAAATAAAAATTTTAGGTTGTCGACTTTAAAAAATAAAAATTGAGAGTCGCCACCAATCTTTTATTAAGGTGTGATTGGATCACCTAAAAAAACGGTTTTGGTCTACGAGTTTTAGAAAAAAGGATCCGGGAGTCAGTTACATACGAGGAAAGATTAGCACCCTCGTAACGCCCAAAATTGCTACCTAGTTAATTAATTAGTGTCTTAATGTCGAAAATTTGAAAAATATAATCCTTAGCAAAAACTTAAAAACGTTACTTATTAAGACCCTTATCATTTCGGAGAAAGGAAATGTCACACCCAATGCGTTAGGGCACAACATTCTAATTTCCTCAAAAATGAATTAGTCTAAAACTCGTGTAATAAAAATTTAAAAGAATATTCATTTGTTTAAGATTTAAGGAATCGCGGCCCAATACGTCAGAACACAATTCCTCAAAATCCCAAACTTGAAATATTTCCTTTATTATTATTTTTTCAAAAAATCTTTGTCTCGAGAAATCAATACGTCGCATCCAATACGTTAGGATACAACATATTTAACTCCCCAACAACAAGTTTTTTATTTTATATATTTTTTATTAATGAGCAACCCTCGATCGGTGGATTTAACGAAGAAAATCGAAACCCAATACGTTAGGGCTCAATTTCCTTGAAAATCCTAAATACGAGTGTTATCTCAATTTTGAAAATTTTAAAATCGGGAAAAAAATGATGTGATGCTACATTAAATATAAAATGTAATAATAAATACAACAATGGCATAGAAATAAACGAAATTAATGTACATAAACAACGACATGTAAAATATCAAATGAATATAAATGAAAACATAAATCAATAAGCAAATGAATGAAATAAACAAAAAATATAAAGAGAAAAAGGTACAAAATATATATACATTTGAAATTATGAAGAATAAAAGACATAATATAATTTACTCATAAAATTATGGGTTATAAAACTTATATATATATAAAATACATAATGCATTTATGAAAACAAGAAAATATAAATATATACATATAAAATATATTCATGCATTTACAAAATATAAGTATACTATAAAAACGTGGAAAATATTTATAATAAGCTTTGAATGGAGTATAAATATATGTGTATATATTACAAAAATGTATAAACATATAAAATCATAGAATATGGACAAACGTATAAATATTATGAAATATAAATGTATATATATATATATATATGTATAAAAACTATGAAAATAAAATAATAATAAAGTATGTATATAATATGTATATATATTAAAACGTTTAAAATATATATGTATATATATTAACATGCATAAGCGCACATTAGAGATGCTCATGGGCGGGCGGGTTTGGGCAGACCCAAAAAATTCGGCCGGGTCCTAGGCGAGCCCACCAAAATATGGGCCTAGAATTTTGCCCAAGCCGGCCGGAAAAATTCATAAGCCGCCCGGCCCGCCCGTTTTTAAATAAATACCAAAATTTATTTTAAAAATTAAAACAAAATTAAAAAAGTATTTTAAAAATATTTTAAAATTTAAAAAATTAAAAAGTATTTTAAAAAATTTTAAAATTTAAAAATTTAAAAAAGTATTTTAAAAGTATTTTAAAATTAAAAAAATAAAAAAATTATTATATTGGTAGGGCCGGCCAAAAAGTGGTGCGAGGCCCTGCCCGCTTTTTAATCGGGCCTCGTTTTTGCCCAAGCCCATATTTCGGCCTATATTTTACCCAAACCCTCCCATATTTGGGCGGTAGTAGTCCGTAGGCCAGGCCGCCCGACCATGAGCACCTCTAGCGCATATATGTAGGTATAATAATATATAATATAATAAAAATAATAATAACAAAATTAATAAAATAGACTAAAAACCTAAAATGAAAGATTAAGGATTAAATTGAAAATCAACAGAATTTTAAAAAAAATGAAGGGCCCAATTAAAAGGCGAGAATAACTCATAGGGCTCGGATGGGAAAATATCTCCATCCTTTGAAACGCGTCACTTTATTAGGGCTAAATAAAATAAATAAATAAAATTCGCAGTGGTATCACCTTCTCCCTTTTTTAAAATCGTAAATAAGTAAAAAATAATCGAAAAAGAAAAAAAAGAAAACAGTAAACCATCTTTAAAAAACTGTCAATCGTTCACAATTTTTTATTCATTCTTTTTTGTTTTCTACAATGAAGGGAGAGGCCTCTATTTATAGCTGACCTCCCCAAATCCAATGGTACAAATCAATTACATCAACAGCGAAGATTAAAGGGTATCTACAAATTAAATCTCTAAGATTACAAAATCATATCTTCTAAGATTACATATCATATCTAAGATTGCATATATCATATCTAAGATTGCATATCATATCTAAGATTGCATATCCTCGAAGATTATGTTTCCATATGTGAGTCCGGGCTAAAATTGGGTATTACAGCTGCCCCTATTTGCTCGTTGTCGTGTAACAGGAACGGAGCAAAGACTTTAGAAATGGCCAATTTTTTGCCCGATCACGCTGCATCTTGGTGCTCTTCTTCTTCAAGCAGCCACATCCATCCTACTGCATCTTCAGAGGTATAGGAATTGGTGTCTTGATCTACTCCACCACAACGTCGGAGAGATAGGATTGGTAACTTCGACTTGATCTGCTGCAACTTAAAGATGAATTTGATGCGATCTGCTCTACTGTAATTTCAGAGAGATAAGATCCATCATTCTAATCCACTCCGCTACAACTTTAAGGAGATAGGATTTGTTTATTTAGTCTGCTCCACTACAACTTCAGGAAGATAAGACTAGATGCGTTCTGCTCTCTGCAACTTCAGAGAGATAAGATCCAAGGTTTTAATCCGCTTCACTGCAACTTCAGGGAGATAGGATTATCGGCTTTAATCTGCTCCACTGCAACTTCAGGGAGATAAAATTTGCCATATTCAATGTTAGGGAAACAAGATTCGCCGTCATAGTTTCAATCTGTTCCATTACACTGCCAGGGAAGTAAGATTCGCCGTTGCGACTTCAATCTGCTCCACTGTAATGCCAAAGAGATAAGATTCGCTGCCCACAGCTTCGATCCATTCCACTTCAGCTAATCCAAGCCTTAACGCCAGGGAGATAAGATTCGCCATCATGGCTTCAATCTTTTCCATTGCAACATCCAAACGATAGGACCGATGTCTTTGATCTGCTTCACTGTCGGTGCAGGAAGGCAAGATCTGCTATTTTTCACCTACTCCACTGCTGCTCAGGGAGATAGGGCTCACGATCTCCAACCTATTCCACTGCTGACTAGGGAGATAGGACCTACAATCTTCAATCTATTCCACTGCTGCCTAGGGAGATAGAATTCTCAATCTTCAACCTATTCCACTGCTGACTAGGGAGATAGGATTCACAATCTTTAACCTATTCCACTGCTGTCCAGGGAGATAGGATTCTTTAATCTATTCCACTGCTGCCTAGGGAGATAGAATTCTCAATCTTCAACCTATTCCACTGCTGACCAGAGAGATAGGATTCACAATCTTTAACTTATTTCACTGTTGTCCAAGGAGATAGGATTCACAATCTTCAACCTATTCCACTGCTGACCAGGGAGATAGGGCTGGGGTCATCAATCTGCTTTGCTGTTGGTGCAGGAAGGCAAGATCTGCTATTTTTAACCTACTCCGCTGCAACCCAGGGAGGCAAGGCTGGTGTCTTCAATCTGCTTCGCTGTCGGTGCAGGAAGGCAAGATCTGCTATTTTCAGCCTGCTCCGCTGTAACCCAGGGAGGCAAGACTGGTGTCTTCGATCTACTTCACTATCGGTGCAGGAAGGCAAGATCTGCTATTTTAGCTCGCTCACGCAACCTGTGGAGGCAAGGTGGTGACTTGATCTACTTCGTTGTCGGTGCGGGGAAGGCAAGATCTGCTATTTTAGCTCGCATTCACGCAACCTGTGGAGGCAAGGTTGGTGTCTTCGATCCGCTCATTGTCGATGCAGGAAGGTAAGATCTGCTATTTTTAGCCTGCTCCGCTGCAACCCAGGGAGGCAAGGCTGGTGACTTCGATCTGCTTCACTTCCAGTACAGGAAGACAAGATCTGTTATCTTCTCTGATCTGCTCTCTGGGGAACATGACCTGTATAACGAACCTAATTATGCCTAATGATTAGGGTGACATGAATCAAATGCTCCTAACTAGACATGTGTGAATGGTGTTTGCACGAATGCGTAATTTATTTATTTATTTTATTTATTATTATTATTATTTTTTAGAATGATTCCACTTAGGTTGTCATTGTCCGAAGTTTATTAAGGCTTCAACACTGATGTGCTATAATGCCTTCTTACTTGGCTGGCTTTTCTGAAGAAATATTTAGTCAAGTTGCCCCCACTGTAAACCTCAAAGTTTAATCCATTGTGGCGCAAAAATTCATACCATCATTTTCCCATTGTAACCCAATGTTATATGGCTTTTTTTCAATCCTCTCCTATCACAATTCAAGGATACATGATCCAAATCTTTCTGGTCTCTTACACCATTCCCAGGGTGTCGTACCAAAGGCTCATGCGCAAATGAAAGCTCTCTTCCCCAAGGTAACATCTTTTTATTGCCTGGTGATCATTACTTGCTTGTTGATTTAAGCTTTGTCATCAACACGACATCTTATTATTTTGTTCAACCAATGTTTTTGACAATAAAATTCAAAGAGAAAGTCCTAGTTTAGACTTTTCCTTTTCAGATTTCCAACCTTTAAACCTGGTGCGTTCTAAATAATAGTCTTGTTTCAGGCTCCTGTATTATTTAAAAACTTCTAGAGTAATATGCAAAACTTCCCTTGTGAAAGTTTTATTAGTCTATTAATCATTATTCTAATGTAACATGCTTGCAAAAAGAACAAAACAATGGATAAAATAGAGCTAGTTCTGAGCATAGCTCGAAATGAATAAATTATCAAAGATAGTAAAGAAGTATAAATTAATTGGGAATGCGTATCTTGAAAACGAATGGAATGTTCCAAAAATAACAAACTCAATATAAATAGTATGAATATTGGGTGCCCCAAATATCGCAGCTTTAACTTCTCTGTACAAACTTTCTGAAGACCCTTCTAAGTTTGACATGTGTTTAGGAAATCTACAGTACTCTGCCAATACCCCAAGATGTTGCCTACCCTTTCCTGTTGATTCAAGTATAGCAAGATCATCATATGCCCCAATCTGATCAAGATTTGAGTTGTTCTGATCACATCATGCCCCATTTTGATCAATATTTAAGCCGCCCTTTTCGGGTTTTCAACTCAAATCCCCTTTGGTCTTAAGGTGCCCTTTGCGGGTTTTCACTTTGGCCTCTCCATTTTCCTTTTCCTTTTCCTTTTCCTTTTTATCACTTTTATTTTTTTATTTTGATTTTGACCCTTTTTTTTTTTGAATCTGAACTCATAGGATTAGGCATGTCCTTGTTATCCCTTCTGATCGACGCTTTTCTAGATAAGGCCTTCAACATAAGGTCCTTCCCAACTTGGGATAAAGTTCTTTTTGTATGGGAAGGATCTTATTCAATACCAGGTTCCTTTCAAGGAGTTCTCTAGGGCGGATCCCTTTTTTTTTGTGAGCTCGCATAATTTGCTTTTGGCGTATTTGACCATGATAGAACTTTGAACATTCCTCTTCAATCGGAATTGGATCGAAAAACTCAGAGAAAGAATCTTGTCTTCAATAGGCAAAACTGCGATGGGCCCAAGAGAAAGGTATTGCCCCGGCAGAGTTTTTTTTGGTAATATGACATTAATCGTGAACAGACTGCAAACTTTTATATTGTGCTGTTGTTCAAATTTAGTACATTGTCAGATATGATCCTTTTGACGTTCCATACTGACATATGATTTTCACGAATTTGCTAACTGTCGACTTTGTGACATTGGCATATGAAGCAGCTTCCACCCATTTAGTAAAGTAATTGACGACCACAAAGATGGATCGATGACCGTCAGACTCTTTTGGCGAGATCAATCAAATGACCTTCATGCCCCACATAAGGAGAAGTCATGTATCCCAATGATTATTTGTAGGGTAAGATCCGTCTCTCGACTTGTTCTACCATACTTAACAAGTCCGGAAATAGGCTACAATCTATGTCATCTTCAAAGTCCTGAGATCCCTCTAAACACAAATCTCGCTCAAAAGAAGGTTCAAAATCTATAGTAATGTCACTCATGCCATTGATATCCGGAGACCCATAGTAAATACCAAAGACTTTACAAAGGAATATATGAATTTATGAATAATTATTTATACAATATGATCATGAATAAATGAAAGAATGATTGTGGAAGAAAATCCAAAAGAATGAAAGAATAATTATTCAAAAAGAATGAAAAATATTGGCTAAAAAATAAATGCAAAGATATATTTTATTAGAATAATGACGTTCAGACATGAGCCTTTTTCACAAAAGAATTTCTATCATTTTTAGGCTAAAAACAACAAAAATGTTCTGAACATTACTCTAAATAAGCTCTAAAAACTATAGGAATTTCTTTCACAGTCCAATTGCTTAGAACACTCCAGATTTATAAGGGCGGATATCTAACAAGGTCCCTTTTCATTTGTGTCCTCATATATGTCATTGATGTGAACACTTACCATCATTATGTGCATATTTTTCTCCTCTTTAATTTCCTCACAAAGCTTCATCTCATTGTCGTCCATCATGCCCTGAATCAAGGCATTGAAATTCACACTCTCTTGGGTCTCGTGCCCCTTCTCGTGATGGAACTCACAATCGTTCCTTGTCTTTCCATGGTTTCCTCCTGAATCAGAAACAACTAATCCCATTCCTGCCCTCATGTCTACCCCATTATCAATATGATTGGGTAGTTGATTTTTTGCGCTAGACGAGTCATCAAATCTGACAACACCCATGTTAATGAGTCTTTCAACCAGTTTCTTGAAGGCGGTGCAATTCTCTATTGAGTGCCCCGTAATTCCTGCGTGGTATTCACACTGAGAATTTGCATTATACTATTTGGGAAATGGAGGCAACATCGGTTTTTGGTAGAAAGGGGACACCACATGCGCATTAAATAGGCTTTGATATAGCTCACTATATGACATCGGTATAGGTGTGAACTGAGGCTTTTCTGTATTTGCCTTCGTGTAAGATTCTCGCTTTAAAGGACTCTGATGGCTGGTGGTTCCTGTCTTTGGCCGGTCCACAGTGATTGGTTTTGAATGGCCCTTGTTATATCGGCATGCATTATCCCCCTTATTCCCCTTTCTCTTTGGGGCCATTATAGTATCCGAGTATTCTACCCTAGCTTGTTTTATTTCTGCTGGATTATCAAGAGCAATAGGATTGACTAAATTGTTCCTCAAATTGGATCTTAAGCCTATCGGGCGATTCATTGGTGTTAAGGTATTGGTCTGATATTGCTAGGATTTGATAGTAAGGGGTGCCCCTTGTGGGTGCATATCTGGCTGGACACTTATCGGGATAAAATTTGAGGGATAATTAGGGTCTTCATTATCCTCCCTAAAGTGGACCACTAGGCTTTCCTCTCTTTCTAACCCTCTAGCCAATAATTGGGTTAACTGGTTTATCATATTGCTTTGGAATTCTAGCATCTGATCCTTCATATTTTGTTGAAATTTGGTCAATTACTCTAGCATCTGTACTTGCATCTACTCTATTCTCTCCAATCTTTGATTCATGCCTCCTAACTTTGCTTGGGTACTGTAATAGTATTTCGTTGGTTAGTTAGTTTCCAGATTAACTTGAATAATTTTAATCGATTAGGCTCTTTTAGTGGACTTTAATGTTTATGATGTCATGCAATGTGAATGCATGCAATGAATGCATAAAGAGATGTTGGTTCTGATTTAATTCCATTTAGAAAACTTTACTAGAAAACAAATCTCTTTACATAAAATAGATATTTATACAGCCTTGCCCTCATAGGTAGAGATATTCGATCCTCTTCTTCATTCGAGCGTTAAGATAAATCTCACGAACTCTTCAAAAAACGTCTCTTCTATCTCCTTTTTGCTCAATCCAGGCCGTAACTTGTTGCTCACTCATCCTCGTGATGCTTGTTGGCTTCTCTTTAAGAAGGTTCAGCAGCTCTCGAATAATCTTTGCCATCTTGAATCCTTGGGCAATGGAGCCATAGTCGTGTAGTCCTCCATTAAATTATCATCCTTCTCTTATCATGTGTTCTTGGACCATATTTGGACAACCATATTGTCATCCACTTTATCAAGAAACCCATTTTCTTATGACAAGCTCTCTATTTAGCAACTGAACGTGAATCAACACCTCTTTTTAAGATGCAAATGCAAATGCAATGCAATCATAATAAAAACAACATAAAAAACAAGTTAGTACAAAGTAAAAGCAAATGAATAAAGTACCTACTCGGGAAACCACTAGGGTTTTGTGTAATTATTCCTAAGGTGGGCAACTAAGGTTCACTATATGTAGTTTGGCTCTAAGGTAAGGGTACCTGAACTAGCAGATTCCTCGATCTTCACCCATTATAGGCTCATACGGACCAAGTTCAGTTCAGGGGAATACATTTCCCTATGGCTTTATGGAGATGAAAATCTCACGAAGACATAGGTACGGATGTATCCCGAAACCAATCCGCTATCCTGCACGGAGGTGAAGACCTCACGAAGGAAATAGCTTCTCACTCCCACTTAAAAGGATATAATCGAGTGGTCATGTAATGCAATATGCAGAAACATCAAAATTCAAACCAATAAAGTAATTACAAACCGAAGTAATTATAATCGTAACAAAAATGGACAAAATACAACAAAATGATCGTAAATTTAAACTAAGTTTTCGGGTGACCTCTAGGCATTCGGTGTGATTCTACCTAGGGTAGGCTCCTAAGGCTCATTATATGCGGTTCGGTTCTAAAGTAAGGGTACCCGAACCAGCAGATTCCTCGATCTTCACCCATTATAGGCTCATATAGATCAAGTTCAGTTCAGGGGAACACATTTTCCTTATGACTGTGCAGAGATGATAATCTCACGAAGGCATAGGTACCGATGTATTCCGAAAGCGATCCACTATCCTATACGGAGGTGAAAACCTCACGAAGGAATAGTTTCTCACTCCCACTTAGAAGGGTAAAATCATTCAACTCATGTAACGAATAATGCAAAGATCAATTAAGCAAGAAAATGAATGAATGCACAATGATCTCATGATTTTTTTTAAAAAAATTTATTTTCTCAACAATAAGATAGAAATTAATCAACTTTGTGGCTCGACTCTCGTATGTGTCCCCAGCGGAGTCACCAAGCTGTCGAAACCATTTTTTTTGAAAAACAAAAATTTTAGGTTGTCGACTTTAAAAAATGAAAATTGGGAGTCGCCACCAATATTTTATTAAGGTGTGATTGGATCACCTAAAAAAATGGCTATGGTCTACGAGTTTTAGAAAAACGGATCCGGGAGTCAGTTACGTACGAGGAAGGATTAGCACCCTCGTAACGCCCAAAATTGCTACCTAGTTAATTAATTAGTGTCTTAATGTCGAAAATTTGATAAATATAATCCTTAGCAAAAACTTAAAAACGTTACTTATTAAGACCCTTATCATTTCGGAGAAAAAAAATGTCACACCCAATGCGTTAGGGCACAACATTCTAATTTCCTCAAAAATGAATTAGTCTAAAACTCGTGTAATAAAAATTTAAAAGAATATTCATTTGTTTAAGATTTAAGAAATCGCGGCCTAATACGTTAGGGCACAATTCCTCAAAATCTTAAACTTGAAATATTTCCTTTATTATTATTTTTTCAAAAAATCTTTGTCTCGAGAAATCAATACGTCACATCCAATACGTTAGGATACAACATATTTAACTCCCCAAGAACAAACTTTTTATTTTATATATTTTTTATTAATGAGCAACCCTCGATCGATGGATTTAACGAAGAAAATCGGAACCCAATACGTTAGGGCTCAATTTCCTTGAAAATTCTAAATACGAGTGTTATCTAAATTTTGAAAATTTTAAAATCGAAAAAAAAATGATGTGATGCTACATTAAATATAAAATGTAATAATAAATACAACAACGACATAGAAATAAATGAAATTAATGTACATAAACAACGACATGTAAAATATCAAATGAATATAAATGAAAACATAAATCAATAAGCAAATGAAGGAAATAAACAAAAAAATATAAAGAGAAAAAGGTACAAAATATATATATATATATACATTTGAAATTATGAAGAATAAAAGACATAAAAATAATTTACTCATAAAATTTTGGGTTATAAAACTTATATATATATAAAATACATAATGCATTTATGAAAACAAGGAAAATATAAATATATACATATAAAATAT
Organism: Gossypium raimondii; assembly: GCF_025698545.1. Taxonomy (NCBI): domain Eukaryota; kingdom Viridiplantae; phylum Streptophyta; class Magnoliopsida; order Malvales; family Malvaceae; genus Gossypium; species Gossypium raimondii. The sequence continues at coordinate 14,075,455 of NC_068577.1, forward strand.
ATTCATGCATTTACAAAAAAATGTAATATATAAGTATAATATAAAAACGTGGAAAATATTTATAATAGGCTTTGAATGGAGTATAAATATATGTGTATATATTACAAAATGTATAAACATATAAAAATTATAGAATATGGGCAAACGTATAAATATTATGAAATATAAATGTATATATATATGTATAAAAACTATGAAAATAAAATAATAATAAAGTATGTATATGATATGTATATATATTAAAACGTTTAAAATATATATGTATATATATTAACATGCATATCTTACATATATATAGGTATAATAATAATATATAATATAATAATAAAAGTAATAATAACAAAATTAATAAAATAGACTAAAAATCTAAAATGAAAGATTAAGGATTAAATTGAAAATCAACAGAATTTTAAAAAAAATGAAGGGCCCAATTAAAAGGCGCGAATAACTCATAGGGCTCGGATTGGAAAATATCTCCATCCTTTGAAACGCGTCACTTTATTCGGGCTAAATAAAATAAATAAAGAAAATTCGCAGTGGTATCACCTTCTCCCTTTTTTAAAATCGTAAATAAGTAAAAAATAATCGAAAAAGAAAAAAAAAGAAAACAGTAAGCCACATTTAAAAAACTGCCAATCGTTCTCCATTTTTTATTCATTTTTTTTCTACAGTGAAGGGAGAGGCCTCTATTTATAGCTGAGCCTCCCCAAATCCAACGGTACAAATCAATTACATCAACGGCGAAGATTAAAGGGTATATACAAATTAAATCTCTAAGATTACAAAATTATATCTTCTAAGATTACATATCATATCTAAGATTGCATATATCATATTTAAGATTGCATATTATATTTAAGATTGCATATCCTCGAAGATTATATTTCCATATGTGAGTCCGGGCTAAAATTGGGTATTACAAAACAATATCTAATATTTAAATTTGATAATTTCTTCAATTTGATTATGAAAGATTTTTTTGGTTTGATTTAATTTCGAAATTTGATCCCTCACTAGAAAATTTTAAAATTTTTATATAAAATTTGAACTTTATAAAAGAAATTTTAAAAAAATTCTGTCACATGAATTCAAACTTATAAACTAAATTAAAAAAATATCAAATTTCAAAATTAAAATAAATTAAAAAATTCAAGGACTAATGTAAAAAAATTGTGAAATTCTAAGATAAAATATTCATTTATCCCAGGGATTGAGTATGAAAATCAATTTTGTGGAATAGTGAAGTAAAGCCTAGACCCAACTCTCAAGTTGGTAAACCTTGGGACATGGTAATGATGGATAGGAGAAAGGCATAACCTACAAATGAAAGCTATTATTAATTAGTGAAACTTAGAATTTCCTAACCCCCACCACGTGCCAAACATCAAAAGCCACAAGCTATGCTTCGCTGCAGGTCTGCACCCTTCAATAAGATAGGAAGCATTGGACACCAAAGTCCTTTGATGGAAAAGCTCCAAGTTCCATCACCAGCTCAGCTTTTGAGTGACTACGAAGTGATAGTGCTGAGGGTATTGGTGCAGAAACAAAAAACCCTGCACACGTCCTTTTTTGTTTTCTTATGTTTTTTTTTATTCCAATTTGTTCATTTCTCAACAAATTTAAAAGTACAGTTCATATTGGGAGACATGCAGTACTTAACCTAAATCAAAATCCATTTGCAATCACTACAGTTCAACAAAATGAAAATGTAAAGCTAAGTATACATTACATGACGTTCACCCTATAAACCAACAGCATGTAAAGGGCCGTATCATACAAGAATAATAGAGTGAATAAAATTTGATTCGATTAGAAAAAATTGAAATATAATTTAAATTTTGAGTTAATTGAATCTAGTTATTGGAGTTTTAAGTTTGAGTCGAGTTAAATTTACGATTCAAATAACCCAAATAATTCGAATAAAGATTGGTGTAAATACTCCTTTAGCCCCTGTCAATTTTGTAAATGAGCAAATTGATCTCTCTCAACAAAAATTATAATAAAATAAAATAAAATAATTTTAAAAGTTCAAAATGTTTATAAAATTCTAAAATTTATATTCTTTAAAAATTATAAAAAATTAAAGAATATATAAAGAAAGTTAAAATTTTAAAAATTTCTAAAATAATAATTTTGGGACCTAAATAAGTTAATTAATGATTTCAATTTATTATACTAAAATATCTTATTTTTAATTATTTTTCTTTGAATTTTTTAAATATATATGGTTTTAAATTTATGTGCTCTAATATGAAATTAGTTACACTGGAACAAAATTTTAATTTGACATATTTAATGTTTTAATTTTACTCGATTCGATTCAACTCGACTCAAATTTTATTTCACTAAACTCGATTTAAATTTTTTCAAATCGAGTTAGGATGACAAAATAGAATATTTAGTCAACTCGAAATATTTTCACTTAATTTAATTGAACACTCACCCTAGTCATAAATAGTCCAATTAATAAAAAAGAATGAAAATTATGACAAAGAAAAGCTTTTACCCTATGTTCAAATAAGAAATAACCTCTCCACATGTATGAAAAAAAGAACTTAAAGAAGAGCTGTATGATAATATATCAAAAACAACATACAATGACAACTTATACACGTAAAATTCAGACCCAAGATTAACCAATTTCCGAAGACAACTTACACTGTTTTTTTTCTCTAAATTTTCTAGATTTTATTAGCAAATTAGCCTCTAAACTATAAAAATAGTATCTAAACAACTATGTCATCTCATGTGACCTCAAAAAGTGTAAGGTGTCTAATAAGAAATGGAGACAAATTTGGAAGTGCAAATATCACTTTTGAAAAAAAGAAAAGAAAACACCTTAGCTATCCTATACTTATTTAAGTTAAAAAGTTAGCTTATCTGAATTTGTGCTCCTACAAAAATTAAACTGTACATATCATCGGCTGCTTTGAATCAGCAACAAGAAGGAAGCCTCGCCAGAATAACCAGCCACCGCCTTTTGAGTTTGCGTTCCAGGTGAAACACATCACAGCCATGATGTCAAAATGCAATGAGCATAGAGATGGCAAAACCGGAGTAATTTAATATGTTACAAATTAATCCCCTCCAAATGAATATTTTCTTTTAAACACTAGGATAGCGTTTGGTACCATAGGAATTAATCATTTTTCTCATAATTTAATCGGTTGGAACATTAAATATGCCAATTTTATTTATTTTCTTGGATTCTAATTTTCTCTTAGTAGTTATTTTCTTATAAACACGGTAATATGATTCCCATGATAAAATGCGGAAAATTACTTTCCCATATAGACTGGAAAGTTAAAAAAAAATTAAGACAAGAAATCTAATTTATATTGGTTTAAGGTATTAATCTACTTGATTTTCTCTCTTACTTCAACAATTCTTCACAAGTAAGTGTTTTTCCTTGATATTATTTTTATATGAATATTCAATCATCTATATAGTATACCGTTTACATATTATATTTATTTTCTATTGTTTTCTCTCTTTTCTTTTCGGTATATTAAATAAAAGTTCAATTTTATTTTAGCATTTGTGAATGTTTATGAGCAATAGAAAAAAAAGGGGTTAGGGTTTAGGTTTAGCTCTAAGATTGATTTGATCATAACCTTTTTGTTTTTGCATGAGTTACTTATTATTTTTCGTAGAATATGGGCAAAAAAGTTTTCATTTAAGCTTTGTAGAAATTGTAGGTTAGACCACCTATGATTTACATTCACATGATTTAATTATTTGTAGTTTTGCTCAGACAATACATGGAATTAGCTTTTCAGATATTGCTATGGGTTAGCCTTTGGTTAAAACAAAACATGATTTCAAATTTTTTTTAATTTATTCCAAAACAAGTTATATATATTTAATTTTATATATGCATTATTATATTTAAAAGATATATGCAAGACAAAATTGAAACAATTTTACTTTCAATTAAAATTACAAATTTAAAAATAATTTAAAAGTTATCAATTAAATTTTATTATTAAATATTTAATCTAAATATTTGTTAAGAATAAAGTTTATTATAAAAATTAAATAATATTATCTTTTATTTATAGGGTAAATTTGTTAATTATCATTACATTTCTAGAAAAGTACTAAGTAAACCAAACGTGATAATATAACTTCCTTGGGATTTAAACTAATACCTTCCAATGTATACCAAACATTGTAAAGTAACTTTCCTGGCAATCGCATTTCAAGGAATCACATTCCATTGAAATCATAACATGGGAAAACACCAAGCGCTACCTAAAAGTGAGATGGAGACAAAAATATCATCATCGTGAGGCTTAAATGATAATAAGCCCACAAACTATAAATAACATTTGTTTAAGTTAGGTACCTAAACTCTTTTTTGGTCGAAATGGGTATCTAAGCTATAGTTTCATAGGTAATGTTGGCCCTCAACATTTACAATACACACAATTTTAAAAAAAATATTTTAATATATATATATATTATAATTAAATAAAATGAGTTTTGAAGTTTAAATTTTTATCTTGTAGTGGGATCATGTGTATTTAATCAAATAAATTTATGGGGAATTTTGAAAAACCACCTATTTAGGTGGATTTTGGAAAAAGAAATTGAGCTATTAAAATCTCCTCTTGAAATTATTTGCCAATTTTGAAATTTTTCATTATGTTTACAAAACATGTCACGCCCCAAAATAAATGGGGTTAGTTGAAATAATTAAATAAGAAATGGGCTTAGACTTAATGGTTAATAGTTAATCCCTTATCTTGAGAGGTTTTAGGTTTGAGTCCTTCCTTCCCCTTTGCATTTCTTTTAAATTCCACCAAATTTTGGGATAATTGTTGTTGCCACCCCTAGGACTCTAGGTACTTAACCCATCTTTTTCTCATTAGACTTGGCACCTAGTTTTTTCTTTTCAATTTCTAATAGAATTCTACCTTCCTCTCTCTTTCTTTTCTTTTCCTTTCTTTACATCATATTTTCATCCTATTGTTGTTAATTATTTTGTTTACTCGAATCAAAATTGTTCCCCCGTTCAATCGTTTTTCTACTAGTTTGATAATTGTCGTCAATAGCATCCCTATTTTTTCCAAGAAACAAAAAGTACACCTCGTTCTTATGATTAGATTTAGTAATCCCATTATACGAATCTCCAATGTTAATCTTTAAGTTCGATTAATCGATCTATTAGAAATCTTGTCAAACCTTTCGCAAATCTTTCTAATCTTGACACCAATCATTAATTGTGTATATTTGCTGTTAAAGGATCGAATTTAGGTGAAACGGACCAAAGTTGATCATGGGAAGTACCAATCGGACCCGTGGTGAAAAATGTCTTTTCCAAATGAATCGATGGTGATCATGTGTAAGATTAGGGCACACAATCTCCCACACGAGCGTGTGGACCACATGGCCATGTACACATGTAGATTGTAAGGATTTCGTTAACCACACGACCTCAGCCTGTTACACGGGCTACCACACAGCCGTGTCTCTCTTGTAAAGTAGTTTATCAATTTTCACACGGCTTCAGTTTGTTACACAGCTTGGACACACGGCCATGTACCGCTTTCATATAGTTGTGTACCCCTTTCACATAGCCTTAGCCTTCTCACACGGTTGTGTGACCTTGTTTTATAGTTTTTCCCAGAATTTTATGAATTATTCAGTTTAGTCCCTGTATTATCCCCAAATTGTTGTTTTTAAGATTTCATACACTCAATTGAGTTCCTAATATTGTGGTCATGCTAGAATCTATGATTTAATTATTGAATTGATATTGTATATGCATGATATGAGAATGACACATGCTTACTATCACTGAATCCTTGATAAATTGTTACTGTTATTCTACCATGTTGGGAAATGTGTCCATATTATAATAAACATGTAATTGTTTTCTATTTATTTGAACGATGAGTAAATAAAGTTAATTTCACTTCTCATTATTATGTCTTTTGTATTTCTGTCTTTCATATTTTGTATGCATAGCGAAATTGTGACAAGAAAATATTAGCTCATTGATTGTCTAAGTTCAAACTGATGATAAACGACATTGTACGAATGTTTACATTGTGAGAAAGACAACTTACTTCAGTAAATAATCTGTAATACCCCAAAATTTTGATTTTGGGTATTGTGAATGTGTGACACAAAATATCTGCCTGCTTTAGTGGTTATGTGCTCTGGTGTGTTTGGGAGGTCCTAAGTTCAATCCAGGACTTGGGCAAATTTTGGTATTTTTATGAATAAGCCCTATCTTTGGTCAGTAGGCTTTTAAGTAAAAGTTGGCAAATAATTAATAGAATGGGCTGCTAGTCTGGTGGATAAGTGGAGTGTTGGTGTGAAGGAGGTCTTGTGTTCGAATCTTGGCGTGGGCATTATTTTTGCTCGTGCGTTTAGGAGAGTTTGAGATGGACTAAAAATCTGAGTAGTGGATTTAGTAGGGAGTTTGAGGAGAGAAATAAGGGATTGGGGTGGTTATTAAATATTCTGTTCATCTTTTTTTTTACTTTCCCCAAAATCCCTTCACCCTCTTGCCATTTTTCTCTTCATTGTTGCCGAATTTCTACTCCCTTTCACCCTTCATCTTCTTGATTTTTCTTTTTCCACTCTGCCTCGTGTCACTCCACGTTTGTCTGCGATCGTTCGGTAAGTTTTAGATAAATGATTTGTCTCCGTTTGTTAACTTTCTTCTGAATTGTTTTGTTTATGCCAATCAGGGGAGGATTCAAGGGCTCGTAATCACCAATCAGAGTCTTAGTTTGTGTGGGAATTACTGTTCATCGGTTGAAGGTAAGGTTTAGTCGCTTATGGGTTAAAATCTCGATACGAGTTCAATTTAGGATCATGTTATATGAGATTAAATTAGTGTTATTTGTTCAATTATAGGATTTGGAGTGCTCGAGGATTGTTTTAGCATCAAACAAAACCAGGTGTGTATCCGAAACGCAGAAAATAGGATTCGGCGAAAAGTCGAAATCGCTTGCTGTTTGGACAACAGCAATAGGCTAATTTTGAAAAATCACCATAAATTGTAGAAATAGAATTAGAGGATGAAAAAAATACGGAATTAAAGCTTATTGAGTCTAGTTTCTCATAGAAGAAATTGTGTAAGTAATAGAATTGTAAATCGTGAGATATAATAGGTTTTGTGAGATAAGGTCAGAATGAATTCGGGTTCGCCTGTTTTGGCTTTGGAAAATCATCAAAAAGTGGAGAAAAATAATTAGGGGTTAAAATTTACATGTTTAAATTATTAATGAGTCTATTTTCAATAGAAACAAATGGTAACATTATCTAAATTTTGTACTAAGAGATAATTAATTTTTAGCAAAGAAAGGTTGAAACTGTCAAACAGCAGAACAGGGGTAAGATTTAAGATTTTACTGTACTTATTGGCTGAACAAAAAATTATGAAAATTTTATGGTAGAAAGGTATTTGAGTCTAATTTCAAAGAGATCAAGTAAACCTTAATTTAGAATTCTGTAGCTCAAGATATAAATGATTTAGTAACAGTGACTCAAGTAGATAGTTTTGAAGGAACAGATAAGTAAATAGTGAAAATATATATGAATATTTAGCTAGCATGGGTTACATTAAAAATGGACCACGCGGCCAAGGCCAATTCGGGCTGAGTGGGCCATACGGGCTTATGGGCCCATATGGGCAGACCACATGGGCATGTGAGCCCATTTTCACTGAATTGATTGCTAAGGTTGCACGGGTCGCCCAAGCCGACTGTGAACCTACTGTAGGGTCGGTAAGCATCACTTGGACCCCTAATTGTACGAATTGACTGTTTGATTTATATATGTGTTGAGCATGATGATAGTATGCTTGTATACTAAACTGGTTATATGTATTGACGTCCTGAGATAGCATGTCATGACTTGTATTTTGTATTGTATGGGGTTGGGTTAATTATATTTGGAGGAAGTGTACTGAAAGGCTCTTAAGCCTAACATACTAATAGCTCAACAGTAAATTACTATTTTATACTGCATTCGATATTACCTGGAACGTAGGGATGGGTGGGTTGATTTGATCCCCACATGGAGTGTAAGGTTAGACAGAGATGGTGTGTAGAGGCTGGTTGGGTAGGACTTTGTTACTGAATACTGCATGACTGCTACTGATACTGTGAAGGGCTAAGACCCTACTGCGTATTTGATACTATATTGAGATGCGCTAAGGCCCAAATTGTTACTGATACTAAAAAAAGGCTTAGGCCCAGTACTGCTTTAACTGTGCACTGTGATTTGCTATTGTTTGTTCTCTGTGGGTTACACATTGAGTTTTCGTAAACTCACCCTTTTTGTTTAAATGTGCACAGGTAATCCCCAGATCTAGACGGATCAGTGCGGCGGAAGACTCGGTGGTGACCACGGTTTTGGACTTTCATGGTTTTTAACCCATACAATAATTGGTTTTATTTCTATTCTATTTTTACTGGCTAAGTTTTTGGATTGTAATTGGACTTTCAGACTTTGGTTTTGGGTTTTAATTATCTTTACCTTATGGATTACAACTGCTAGTTGTAGGAAACCTTAGTTTTCAAAAGAAACAAATGTTTTTTCTAAATGCACAATTGTTTGATCTGTTTTCAAAGCTTCCTCAAACGAATAATGTTTTGAAACTATCGATTAAATAATCAACACAATTTTGGAACTAATAAGATATTAAGATAATGAATTCAATGGAAATTATTTTAACGCAATGACACGGTTTTCAAACACCCTATCATGTGACATCGCTAGATCCGGCCATAACGTTTGGGTCAGGTTTGGGGTGTTACATAATCTAAATGAGTCCGTAATCCCGTAAAAGAATCAAAGTGAGCATTTGATTCAAATATTGAAAATGATTATTATGTCGTCTAAATTTCCAATTGAGAAGATGACTAATCTTGCTATCCGAGCAGTTGACTCCACGGGTAGAGACATAGATGTATTAATTGGAAGAATGATACATTGGACTGGACCCAAGATGAATTAATTCTGAATCCATTTGTGAATTAATTCACTTGTGACGTTCATGGAGTGATTTACCGAAATCTTGAGTTAGTTACTGACCATGCGTATGTAACTCATGTGCTTTGATATAAGGGGAGGCTTACGCTCTAATGATAATCGAGCCGATAACCGGTATGTTGGGTACATGACTTGTGTATGATATGGCTTTACTAGTAACAGTGAAATTCATAGCTCAAATAAAGAGTTAACAATATCCTCTCATTGGCATTGTATGGATTGATAAATATGGAACGTGGCTATGGGTTGCTTGTTCTCGAATAAGCAATTTATCAGAATCATTTATTGACAGTGATCATATTAATCATTAAGAAGACACAGTGGTGATAATGGGATAAAATAAGATTGTATTGATTGAACGGATTTACCTCAAAGGAATCGAGGATATCATATGAGCGTAACACATATATGGGGAGGTCATTGGACAAACCAGTTGGATTAATTACTTTCGTAAAGAGTATACAATAAGGAGTTTTCAATCAAGGTACTTTTTGTGGACTGACTCAACGATTAAGTAATTTCGAATTATCGGAACAATGCTTCTAGGCATAATTGCAATCACTAGAGTCAAATTGTATATGTTCGATTGGTTCCTTTACTAGCTCAACAAAAGCTCGATCGAAATGCATTTGAATCAAAAAAAAATCTATGAATTTGGAAGTAATTTAATTGAGTCGATTTGTTTGATGTGGAATTAAATTGGGCGATTGTAAGAATTGTTCAACTAGAGAATTTGATTAAAGAATTTTCTTGAAAAATTAATTTGGAAAATCTAAGTGATTTTTGGGAAAATTAATTTTGATAAAGTAAAATTAAATTAATCAAATTAATTAAAATTAATATGATATTTTTGGAAATTAATTTTTAAGTCAGATAGTTGGCCAAATGGGTAATTAAACTTGAAAATTGGACCTGAGAGCCCAAAACCGAGACCAAGACCCAAAAACTAGTCGAACCGAGCTTGGTATGTGAAATTAGGCTGACGGTCCAACCGGTGGCTAGATTGGATCAGTCAGGTCATCATTGGATTGAACCGAACCGGCAGAAATCGAACCAGCTTGGGGTGCCGACGACTGTGATGGTGGCATTCCGGTGGCCGGTAAATGGTCAACAATGGTGGGTCTTTGGTGGTTTAGTAGTGGAATAATTACACTCCTACTAGGACTCTACTAGAGAATTTGATTTCAGATTAACTATTCCAAAAGTAATATTATTTTAATAGATTTAATATTAAATTAAATTAAATTCTTATCTTAATCGTATTTTATTAATTTAATATTAAAGTGATTGTAACACACATAACCCATCTCCGTCACCAGATTAAGGTTACAGAGTATTACCGTATAATTCAAAACAATCCATATCAAATCGCATCAATTTTACCAAATTAATCAATAAAAAATTCATAAATAATTTAGATTTGAGTAAACATACATTTATGGGCCTTAAATCGAGTCTACGAGGCCTTAAAAATAATTTAGGCACATTCAGGGGTCAATTCGAAACAAAACAAGAGATTTGGGGCCAAAGTGAAAATTTTCAAAATAGGGATCACACGACTTTATGTCTAGGCCGTGTGATAGAGCCAAGACCTTGTACCTATCAAAATAATTTCATACGGCCGTGTCGTAGGCCGTGTAACATTTGAAATACCCTCACACGATTGTGTCGTAGACCATGTGCCAGACCGTGTTCAATTCAATGTTGGTTTACACGACCATGTCACAGGCCGTGTGCTAACCCGTGTGAAACCTACACCAAACACGTTCAAAGAGTACGCTCATGTGGGTTGCCTTTGTGTGACAGTCCGTGTCCAAGGCTGTGTGTGTTCAAAGTGACCAAAATCATGTTCATTTTCCATCCAATTGCATAGGTACCTAATCTAATTTAAAACACATCATCACAAGACCTCAAAACACATCAAGAGAAACTCAAGCAGGCCAAATATATCCACCCAAGACCTAACAAAACATCATATACATGTCACATTATAAGCATTTAACCTTTCACTACACTAATTACTGTTTACAAGACATAACATGTACACCATTTAACCTATCTTAACCTCATCAAACCATACCCTAACATGACATATACCATTCATGCTCAAACACTCATGCTTAACTTAGAGTTTAACAAGCATACATATAAGGTTACCATTCCACAACATCAAACATACCAAACCGCCACACAAAGCTAAGAAACATTACAAGCATATTCATTTACCTATTACATGCCATATAAGCCAAGTTGTTTACAAATCTACCAAAGAGTTTCTTGGGATAGTGGAATTCTTCGAGCTGATCTGATCTCTCGATTTCTACAAAACGTATTTACAAGAAATAAGACAAATAACATGGGTGTAACATCTTAAAGTCAAGGGTTAGTAGAATCGAGTTTGTGAATCAAGAGAGAGTGGCCATGCCTTAATTTTTAAGTTTATCTATGCATTTTTAGGAAATAAATGAGGTATTGGTTAAGTGTTAGTGAAACGTTTCTTGAAACCCAAGTTCAAATCCCTTCTATTGCATCATTTTTATTATTATGCAAATTTTGCCTTAAACCCTAGTATGTGGCATACCTTGTTTTTAAAATAAATATTGCAAAATTATTTCAGGAACAAGGAAAAAGCCTAATGGTTATGAGAAATATGAGAAAGCATGGAAATTAAATGAGGTCCAAAGTTTGAATCCTTTCCCTTGCGAAATAATTAAATTTTGCAAAATCCATTGTTTTTTTAATGTGTGTGGCATCCATACCCTTGAAACCTAAGAATAAATACAAATTTTTATTGTATTTTCAGCCTTTAATTCAATTTTTCCTTACCCTAGCCGTTCACCCTCTTACTCTCCTCTTTTCTCTTCAAATTTCTTTCTTTCTACCATTGTTGTCGTCTCCTACACCTTCCATTTTACAATATCTTTTTTCTTCTTGTTGCATCAAGATTGTGCACCATCTCCTTTACTCTATTGCTTCCATTTATCCTCATCTAAATCAACCCAAATCTAAAATCTTGAACCCTAAGATCGATCCTGAACATTTCCAGGAAAGTGTCATTGCTGTTTCTCTCAACTAACTCGGGTAAGATCTCTTTTCTCTTTAATTTATTGATTAGTCTTGTCAATTAAAAGCCAAAATTTCTAGATCTAGATTTTAATGAGATCTCAAATTTTTTTAAAATTCAGCCCCAATTTTTGCCACCATGGGTGGTGGTGCATGCACCTATGTGCAAGAAAGGGAGCTGTTTTGTTTCTTGGGTCTTGCCCATATTTTTTTCAGCATTGAATTGTTTTCTTGAACCCTCCTAATCAGTATTTAGTCACATGTTAATTATGGAGAGATGTTCTTTATCAATTAGCCAATCGGATCGCACAAATTATGAAGCGTAAGTGCAATTAAGGATAACAGTTTGTTATTTCGACATAATTATTGGGTAAAGGTTATGAATTGATTAAATGAAATAATTTAATCATTAATTAACTAATTATTTTTCAATATATTATTGAATTAGGTGCTGACCTAGATGCCCCAAATCATCTGTAAAAGCGAAGAATAATTATACGTACAGTTTGCACCGATACAGTGTAAGGAATCTAACTAGTTTGGATTCACATAATAGTTTCAACGATTGGTCTGAACTCATAAGTGGGTTTTTGGGGGCTGGTTTAATGGTAAATTTATTGAATTTATACTGAATTTTAGTTTAGGTTCGTTTAAGGAATTATTAAGGAAAATTGGAAGATTCGCTAGTGTGCTGCGAGGAAGTGCAAAATAAGGTGTGAATCCTAAACTCATAAAACTGTTTGAAAATGTTAAATATCATGCTATATTTGATAAATTAGCTTGCTGATTGGATTGGCTTAATAGCCAAATTATTGATTTTTTGAGTGGCCGAACTAGGTATGTTTCGAGCCTTAAAAGATTGACATGTTGGCAAAATTGCTAGTTTGATAGTATGAATGTTTGATTAAGTTTGTAATTGCATATTTGAGTTATGAGATATAAGAATGTTTGACTGAATGATATAATGTGTTGAGATAGCTTATGTATGGTTTAAATGCATGAGATATTTGTTATATTGTGTACTGAAAAGGGTGCTATTTATGCACAATGAAAATCCGTAAAGTATGTGAAATTGAACGATATTGATTGATACCAACACAATGGTACTTTAAAAGATTGAGACACTGTTTCCATTTACTGAAAGTATGTGATTATTGAGGACATGCTGAGCATGTCAAATGAATGTGAAAAGTATTGAGATATGGTGATGTATGAGATTGTGTGACATATTGCATATGCATTGGGTTGGGTTGGGATTTTGTGGTTGACGGAGGAGCTCCGTGGAGTACCGACGACATATTAAGTTTGCATTATTCGTAGTCAGTGCATTACACCTAGAGTACCGAGGGGAATGACAATTTATCGTATTTTTACTGGCAGCTTGTCTGCATTTATTTTGGCAGAATTTTTTGCATATTGTTATTAGTGGTTTTAACCACAACGGTCTTAAGCCCATAATGTTTTGGAGTTCGGATGACGGGTTTTGGGGAACTTGTGGTGTGTTGCGAATGGTATGGGTAAGAACCTTTTTGCATTGCATCATGTGCACGACATATTTTAATGTCATTGATTTATGCCACGTATTGTGTTTTGTTGTTTTGAATTGTATCAAAATTAATGATTGTTACTCGAATGGATGACGACCCATGCTCATACACTGTTTGACATCGATATTGATAATGGTGATATAATGATATGAAATTCTTATGATGGACCTCGGACTATTTTTAATAAGTATTAATCAGTCTTTATTGGTTTTGGTTTGTAATTTTTAATGACTTCTGGTTTGTGGCTTCATAACTTTTCTTTTGGGATTTTTGTATGCATGGATTACTCAAACATAATAAATGAAAATGCATGATATTGGGCTTAAGTAAAATTTGACATTGTTCCCTAATTTCTGCTGCATTGAAAAGGAACCATTTTTTAAAAACAAATCGATAAGGCAACTAAGTTTCCAAAATGACTTGAAAAATGGTTTTTCCGCTGCATTAGTTTAATATCAAGTTTTTTTTAAAGAAGAGCGACAAGAAAATATGTTTTCTAAAATAACACTATCAACAATAAAATGAATCCTAAGTATACATGACCTAATGGATGAATGCTTTTACGCTAACTGAAAGTACAACTACGATTTTCTATAAAATGAGTCTATTTAAGTTCTTCAAAAGTAATGTAAGTAAGCTTAGCCATTTCGGTGGCTAATGTAGCCTTCTCAATCTAACCATAACATCTAGGCCGGGTTAGGGAGGTTACAACGAGTAAGTTTTCGTAAAGCTTAGTAAGTTCGTCATTTAAACGATAAAGCTTACCAAATTAAACATAATAATTAAAATAAAAATATTATTAAATTGAGTTCTTACCAACAAGGTTCTTAACAGAATTCCTATCAATCATAGCTCACAACGGTAAGTAATGCCAGTACAGTAATTGAAATCATATTCCATACTACTATAGTTTCAACTTTCCAAAAAGACTTATACTTGGATAATTATTATCATTAAAATGCCACATGATAAATGATCATAACCAACTCATCATTCTAATAATATCTTATTTCGGTAATCGAAAGGGTATCACGCATTCAAGTTAACTTTAAAACTTTGACCGGCTCACGATGCTGCTCACACAAGCTGCAGAGAATCTGCAACACATGCAAAATCTCAAGCCATCGCTACGGTCTGTATCACTGGTACATAGTTCCTGCTAAATAATCACTAGCTCACGATGTTGCTCACACAAGCTACAGAGAATCCGCAACACATGCAGGATCTCAAGCCATCGCTACGGTCTGTATCACAGGCTCAAGGCCTGATAAATAATCACCATATTCATTTATCGTGTATTCTCTACTCATTCAATAGTTAAGTATAACATTGGATATAATTATAATAACAGGAAATGTGAAAGAAAATCTTTATAATATAGAAATAATAGTACGAACTTACTGGACTGATTTGCGGTAACGACCAAGTACATGGACTACTCCGCAACCATTTCTTTTCCACGATTATCAACATATTCTTGATCATAAAATATTAATTTCATTTATTTAACTAATTCCAACAGAAAAATTAACTCATTTAATGCAATTAAGTCCTTTTATACATTTTTACAAAATTGCCCCCAACATTTTACTTTTATGCAATTTAGTCCTTAAGTCCAAATCATGCAATTTAATCATTTTCAATTGAATTCAAGCTTAGCCAAAATTTTTAGGACCCTACTACAGCCCACATTTACTATTATTTCACACCAAGTCCTCCCAATTTTATCACTTTAACATTTTAGTCTTTTAACGTTAAAATCATCAAAAACTACTTTACAAAATAGTCTTATCTAGTAGCCAAACTCAATAATCATTCAAAAAAATTCAAGAATATATTAAACTCGTCAATGGCATAATCCAAAATATTTGACAGTTTTACAAATTAGTCCCTGGGTTAGCTAGATTAAGTTAATACGAGCTCAAAAATATAAAAATTATTAAAAACGGGCAATGTTTACCTACCCAATCAAGGAACCCTAAGTGACCGAAGCTTGCTTCCCACTTGTAAATGGAGTTTCGATTTTTAGATAAAAGCAATAAAGATGATTATGCCTTTTTAATTTTGTTATTATTTAATTTTAACTTACCTTTTTACCTATTTATAAAGTTGTCCTTTAAAAAAAATTAAAATTTCATGAATTCCATCACTTATACCGTCCACTAATACCTCAATGGTAAATTTACCATTCAAGAAGGGTTTAATTGCACAATTTGTCCTTTAATTATATTAAATTCCAACTAAACAAGCTTAATTTCAATTTAACCCTAAACTAATTAGGACTAAATGAGCAAATAGCCCAAAAGTTAGTGGATTTAATCATGTCACTACTGCTTGAACTTTTTGACCATGGTTTAATCACCATTTTGATCCCTTTAATATTTTAAATCTATAGCAATTAACTTTTACCTCTTTTACAATTTAATCCTTTTACCTTAATTAAGCAATTAATCGTAAAAATTACTGGACCAAACTTCAATTCAACTAAAATATGACTCCGTAAATATTTAATAAAAATATTTACAGCCTTAAATTACCAAAACGAGGTCCCAATACCTCATTTTCAACAACCACTTGACTTTTGGACTAAACCACTTATCCTAATCATTAATTCAATTAATTAAAATTCATCAAATCAAAATTCAATATAAAATTATTATTGACTCGTATACATTAAATATTAATTATACGAACTTACTCGTTGGATTTGTAGTCCCGAAACCACTATTTTTGACTCCACTAAAAAATGGGTTGTTACAGTGATTATCTTAATATTAAATTTAATTTAATGTTTATCTTGTAGATAAATATTATATAAATTTAATAATAAAATGATTAAGTTTAATTATAGTTGAACTCTCCCAATATAAAGAGAGCCTTGAATTATTATTTCACACACTAGGAAAACAGAAAGTTGTAGAGAGAAAATTCTCTAAAGAGATTATTTCAGAAAATTTTTAGAGACATTTTTTATTTACAACTTGACCCAAAAGTTTATAAAAATTACAATTACCCTATTAGTAATTTTTGTGAATTTTTTTAATTTGAAGTGAGCCCACGCTCAGGCAAACATGAGCTTAATGATAGCGGAGAAGACTACTCGGTCGAAGCAGTCATCCTAGACGAATCGAAAATGTACAATTTTGATTAAGTGTTTATTACTTTAGATATCACAACCAAATTTGTTTTTTGGAAAGAAAATTTAAAACTCTATTTTTTCCCTAAATTTATTTTCCACTGTGTTTTCCAAACTTGATTTTCCAACAATTGGTATCATGAGCCAGGTTGTGCTCTATCTATAAGCATAAACAGATAATCAAAATAAATTTCTTTTATTCTTGAATGATTTGATTACATAGAAAGTGACATTCTTTAGATCTTATGCATGTTTTGAGTTATATATGAGAATGGATGCGATATTATATATTTGTAATATAATTTTTTTTCAAGGTTGTGGTTCTTAAGAAATAAACTGTGGACTATCATCTCCACGTAGAACTATTTTTTTAGTTCATAGAATTCTTGTGACCCAAAAATGAACATAGGACTTAAATGTACTTTTTCCAAAAGAAGTCCATGACGAGGAGAAGATGGAGCGATGGCGGTTGAAGACCAAAGGAATGCCTTGTGGCAAAAAACTATGTAATTTTATTTTTTTCATTTATTTTCTAGAAATAGAACCATGGAAACCTTAGCTGACGATTTTATTTTAATTACCTATCTCCTTATATATTTGTTTTATAATTGTTTATAATATTTATATTTTTTAATGTTATAATTGTGATAAGTATATGAGATGATTCACAGTTGATCGATTAAAAATAAGAAGTGTGGTAATGAGAAAATACATTTATTGTATTGTTCTATTCATTTCTTTAGGTTATTCGATTATTGTGAGAAGTGTGATAATAGGAAGATGCATGTTTAGGATTGGGTATGGCTAGGAAAGGCTTTGTTTTAAGGGGTCAAATTTGACTCACCTCTCTTTCTTGAGACCCTACCTGGTGCACAGTTTACATTCACTTCTTTAGTTTTTTTCCTTTAAGAGAAAATTTGCAAAGAATCAAAATTGTTTGGTTTTGTGATTGATTAATTCTTGTGTATGAATTAATGTAAATAGTATAAAATTGTCATAGCATGCCATGCATATATTGGAAGCATGTCATATAGATTAGGTAAGAATGCAACTATGACTATTGTATGATCATTCTTGAAATCTAGGATAAAAGCCTTGCATGTTTTTTTAAAATACTGAGTGGGAGAAGGTCCTTGAACAAGACCTACGACCTTCATTGATTTCGAGCCGATTCCTACCCTGACCTCACTCCAAGGTAAACTTATCATGTGGGTTCACTAGATGAGATTTCCTTTTAAGGACAACTAGTCATGAATGACTCTCAGAGAGATTGTCTCAAGATGACTCACAAATGAAAGTATGTTCATGATGGTGTTGAGTCAATGGTTACACACTCAAGATATTTTCTTATTAAATAGTTTTCCAATAAATGATATTTAAGCTAAAGATGATGGCCAAATGTTAAAACAATCGTTGGTTTGTATGGAGTCTTGAGAATTAGGATTCACGAACTGATTAGATGTAATCCACGTTCTTGCTAGTTAATCATAGGACCTCAAGGCGACATGATTGATGGGTGTGAGAATGATCATAGCAACGGAAAAATGTTTTTTCAAGGTTTTAATAAAAGACGCATGTATCATACTACATTCTTGATATGTTGCTGAAATGAAAATATTTACTTAATACAAAGATAATAATTAGTGAATATTTATTTTTTCAGTTCAAATATGTCTCCTACTCCTTTTATTTGCATTCTTATTGAGAATAAATTAAATGGGGATAACTTTTGAGAATGGAAACGGAACTTGCTGATTATTCTGAATTGTGAGAAATATAAATTCATTCTTGACGAAACATGCCCTCCTAAAGCTCAGCCCAAATTGAGAAATCGTTAGAGAGATTCAGACTCGATTGCTCGATGTTATATGTTAGCGAACATGAGTAGTGATTTGCTTGGAGGCCAAGTCATATTGGCTCGACAATCCGCTATTACAAATTTGATGAATTTTCAACAGAAAATCGGTACTTTGGTCAAAGAATATATGCTTAAGCTTATGGGATTCTTTACGGAAGCGGAGGATAATGAGGCTGCACTAGACGTGAACACTCTAATTGAAATAGTGTTCAAATCCTTAACCAATGAGTTTGCTAGTTTTAGGGCTACTTACAACTTGGGGAATAAGGTGCTTACCTTGACTCAGCTCATGAAGGAATTATAATCCTATGAGTTGATGCTGAATGGTGGTAAGTCGGTTCAAGAGTAACCTGAAGAAAACTTAGATGTGGGCCCCTCGTCCTCTAAGGGGAAACAAAAAGCTAAGGGGAAAAAAACTGACTAAGTCTTCGATTCCACCTCGTGTGGATAGGAAGAAGGCTAAGAAGTCAAAATATCCTAAAAAGATCAATTATTTCTTTTGCAATAGGAAAGGACATTTAGATCAAACTGAAAGGAGTATTTGGATTACCTAGCCGGAAAAGGAAAATGTATGAAACTCGTTATGGTTGAAGCTTGTTTAGTGGAAAAAAAATTGACAATTGGGTTATTAATTCTAGAGCCACTAATCATGTATGTGTTTCTTTACAGGTGTTCATCAAAACAAGAAGTTTGCGTCACAGGAGCCTCTTGTTGTGGATCGAAGATGAGAGTTATGTTTCAGCCGAAGTAGTGGGAGAAGTTATTTTGCATTTTGATAATTTTAGGAAGATCATTTTAAAGAACGTATTTTATGTACCTCATTTTAAGAGGAATTTAATTTCTGTAGCATGTTTATTTTATGACGGTTATACCATGACATTTAATAAAAGGACTGCTATTCACAGAAATCGCCCTTTAATCTGTAATGGATGGATGAAAAACAATCTATTCTTTATCAAACCAAATAACTACTCGATGTTTCAAACTAAAATAGTGAATAAAAAGCTTAAACATTCTCACTCTAATGAAGGGTGCCTATGACAGTTAAAACTTGGTCATATTAACTAAGAAAGAATCACTAGACTCATGAAAGATGGTTAAGTATGCTTAAGGAAGTTAGTCTTCCACAATGTGAATCTTGCTTGGAAGGTAAAATGACTAAGAAATTTTTTAATGCGAAAGGTAAAAGGGCCAACCAATCTTTAGAACTTGTGCACACTGATGTATGTGGTCCCATGAGCATTAGTACCTGATGAGGTTACGGTTATTACGTGACTTTCATCAAAGACTATTCTCGATATAAATATGTTTATCTAATCCACCGCGAAATCGAAACCTTTGATAAATTTCGAGAGTTTCGTGCAAAAGTGAAAAAGCAATTAGGTTTATCCATAAAGAATCTTCGGTCTGACCAAGGTGGGGAATACTTGCCCGATGATTTCTTAAGATACCTCATAGAGAATGAGATTTTATCCCAGTTAACTATGCTGGACACTCCATAGCAGAATGACATAGTTGAGAGAAGGAATAGAACCTTGCTTGACATGGTTCATTCAATGCTAAGCTATTCACAACTCTCTACTTCCTTTTGGGGTATTGCGATACAAACAACTTGCTATATTTTGAATGATGTGTCAACCAAGTTTGCTTGCAAGACACCTTATAAACTACGGTATTGAAAGAAACCTGTTCTAAATGACTTGAGAATATGGGGTTGTCCAACACACGTTTTGGATAAGGATGCAAAGAAGTTAGATGCACAGACAGAATTGTGCATGTTTGTAGGATATTCGAAAAGAACAAAGGGTGGATTATTCTACAATCTGAAAGATAATACAATCTACTCATGCTACTTTCCTTGAGGAAAGCTACATGGATAACTTTAAGCCTCGAAGTAAAGTGGTAGTCGAGGAACTTTCGAGAGTTGTAGAATTATCACCAAGTTCAATTCTCAAGAAAATTTTAGAAAGACCTGCAAACAATCAGCGGTGTAGGGGAATCTATCGTAGTGAGAGAGTTTATAAGAAACTGGACTTTTCATCTATAATGATAATATTTATATTATGGAAACCAATCATGGGGATGATGATCCACTCACTTACGATGAGGCTATGCAGAATGTTAATTTCAAGCTTTGGAAACAGACTATGGAAACTGAGTTGGATTCGATGAAATCCAATATAGTGTGGGAACTTGTAGAATTACTGATTGAAATTAAACCCATAGGGTGTAAGTGGATCTACAAGAAAAAGAGAAATGCCAAAGGGAAAGTGGAAACACATAAAGTTAGACTTGTAGGGAAAGGCTACACATAGAAAGAAGACATCAATTACAATGAAACCTTCTATCTGGTATCCATGCTCAAGTTTATTTGTATACTCTTATCCATTGTCACTGCTCTTGATTACGAGATCTGGAATATGGATGTCAAGACAACATTCTTGAATGATTGTCTTGATGAGACCTTTTACATGGCTTAACCCGCTGGCTATGTTGTCAAAGAAAAGGAGTAGAAAATTTGCAAACTGCTAAGATCCATTTATGAACTTAAGTAGACGTCCCGCTCATGGAATAAAATATTTGATCAAATGATCAAGACTTTTGGGTTTGAATAAAGCGTTAATGAACCTTGTGTTTATCAGCGTATAAAGGAAAAAAATATGGTATTTCTCATTTTATATGTCAATGATATTCTACTTATCGAAAATGATGTAGGAGAATTGTCTTTGGTTAAGTTGTGGTTAGGTCAATAGTTTAGCATGAATGACTTGGGTGAAGCTAGTTATATTCTTAGAATTCGAATCTTTAAGGATCAAAAGAATAAAATGATAGTTTTATCATAAGCTTCATACATCGATAAGGTACTAGAACATTTTGCAATGATTGATGTGAAGCCAGGCGCTCAGCTGATTGCATTAGGTTTTCATATTTCTTTAGATGACTGTCCTAAGACAAAGGAAGAAAGAGAGCATATGAGTGAGGTTCCATATGCTTCAGTAGTTGGAAGCCTTATGTATGCAATACTTTTCACACGTCCAAATATCTGTTCATTAGTAGGAATAATTAGTCAATATCAGACAAATCCTGGTTTTAAGCATTGGCAAGCTGTAAAGCATATATTAAGGTATCTTAAAAGAATGATGGATTATATGCTTGTGTATTCTAGGGAGAACCTTATTCCTATTGGATATACAGACTCAAACTTTCAAACCTGTAAAGATTTGTGGAAATTGACATTGAGAATTGTATTCGTGCTAGGCTATGGAGCCATAGTGTGGAGAAGTGTAAAAAAAAGTTGCACTATTGAATCTACTATGAAGGTCGAGTATGTGGCTACTTCTGAGGAGATGAAAGAAACAATATGGCTTCAAACTTTCTTAATCGATTTTGAAGTCATTCTTGGTATGGAAAAAGCTATAATATTGTATTGTGATAAGAATGCTACAATAGTTAATACTAAGGAAATGAGAAGTCACAAGAGGATGAAACACATTGTCCGAAAGTATCACTTGATACGAGAGGTAGTAACCAAAGGAATTGTAGATGTGGTTAAAGTAGCTTCTAAAGATAACCTTGTAGATCTATCTACTAAGACTTTTGTAACTAATAGTTTTAACGAACACGTCGAGGATATGAGAATGTAAAACATGAAACATTTACTTCACTAAGGCAAGTGGGAGATTGTTGGGAAATATGTCCATATTGTAGTAAACATGTAATTATTTTCTATTTATTTGAACGATGAATAAATAAATGAAGTTAATTTCACTTTTCACTATTATGTCCTTTGTATTTCTGTCTTTTCATATTTTGTATGCATAGCGAAATTGTGACAAACAAATATTAGCTTATTGATCGTCTAAATTCAAACTGTTGATAAGTGGCATTGTAAGAACATTTACATTGTGAGAAAGACTACTTATTTTAGTAGATAATCTAAACAAGTCTATAATCCTGTAAAATAATCAAAGTGAGCATTTGTTTTAAATATTGAGAAGGATTATTATGTCGCCTACAATTTCAATTGAAGAAATGACTAGTCTAGGCTATCAAAGTAGTTGACTCCGTGGGTAGAGACATAGATGTATTCATTGGCAGAATGATACATTGGACTGGACCTAAGATGAATTAATTTTGAATTTATTTGTGATTAATTCACTTATGACGTTCATGGTGTGATTTACCTAAATACCGAGTTAGCAACTAACCATGCGTATATAACTCATGTGCTTTGATATAAGTGGAGGCTTATGCTCTAATGATAATCGAGACAATAGTTGGTATGTTGGGTACATGACTTGTGTATGACATGACTTTACTAGAAACAGTGAAATTCATAGCTCACTACAGCAAAATAGGTTTTAGCGGCATTTTTACCGGCGTTTGAATGACAAATGCCGCTATAGATCGAGCATTAGAGACGCTTCTGGAAAAATGCCACTAAAGATTGAGCATTAACGACGCTTTTAGAAAAACGCCACTATAGGTTGATCATTAGCAGTGCTTCTAGAAAAACGCCGCAAAAAATTAAGCACAACGCCGTCGTTTTATGTTGAGCTTTAGTGGCACTAGCAACGTTTTTTGAAAAACGCCGCTAATGCTCAACTATAGCGGCGTTTTTAGACAAACGCCGCTAATGCCCGATCTATTACGATGTTTTTCGCATAGCGCTGCAAATAAGCTGGACAGAACGATGTCGTTTGTGGTTGAACTTTAGTGGCATGACCGGAGCTTTTTAATAAGCGCCACAAATAAAAATCATTTTATTTTAGGGTTTAGTGTTTAGTATTTAAGGTTTAATGTCTAGAGTTTAGGGTTATGTTAAAAACATAGAAAAATATATGTTAAAAATGGAAAAAAATTAAAATGCTATTATTTATAATAATTTGAAAATAATTTTAAGGTTGAGCAATAGTGGCGTTTTTCGTGAAAACGCCTCAAATATGTATTAAAAGATAGCATAACGATGCCGTTTTATTTGCATTTTTAGTGGCATTTTTACTAAAACGCTGCAAAAGGATATCTATTAGTGGCGGTTGTACGAAAAACGCAATAATTATGTTTAAAGTGTTTGCTAGACGTTGTCGTTTTATCTGCGTTTTTAGTGGTGTTTTTACTAAAATGCCGCAAGAGGATATGTGTTAGTGGCATTTTTACGGAAAATGCCGCAATTATGTTTTAAGTGTTTGCTAAACATTTTCGTTTTTATCTGCGTTTCTAGTGGCATTTTGACTAAAATGCCGCAAAAGGATATGTGTTAGTGGTGTTTTTACGAAAAACACTGCAATTATATTTTAAGTGTTTGCTAAACATTGTCGTTTTTATCTGCGATTTTAGCTGCGTTAGTGGCGCTTTTGGTAAACGCTTCAAATTTTAATTAAACTAACTTAAACGACGTCGTTTGTTTAGCGTCGAATTTCCTTAGTTTTTCCCCACTCAGATTTCCCCAATTTCATTTCCCTAATTTCCCATTTCCTATTCCCCCAATTTCTCCGATTTCATTTCCCCAATTTCCCAATTCCTTTTCCCCCAATTTCCCCGATTTCATTTCCCCAATTTCCCAACTGACCTGTCGAATGCCACTGTTGTCGCAGTCGTCTCCACTTCGGCAGTCGCTCTGTCACTTGCTTCCTCTGTCGCCCGCTTCCTCTATTCACGGTCAGTTTCGCTCATCTCACGGTCAGATTCTTTTGTTGGCATTTTTGTTGTCATTTTTGCTTGTTCCGTTTGTTAAAATTTGTTTTCACATTGCACGATTTTTCTTTCTCCTATTCTGTTGTTTTGTTCTTTATTGTTCGCGTGGAGTATGCCAAAATGGGGTTTCAATTCTTTTGTTCTTTTCTTGATTTTGTTCCCAATCTCTTGGTGTTGGGGTAATTTAATTTTGGTGGTGTTCGTGGGTGGGGTTTGATAATTCGGTTCTTACATAAGTGTGGTCAAGGTTATTTTTTTCAATTAAAGCCCTTTATTTCGTTATTTGTTACCTCTTTGAATAGGGGTTTATTTTCGATATTAATCTTTTGGATTATTTAGGTGAAGGTCATAGAGCAACTAATCCATTAGAGGATTAAGGCTTGGGGAGTTGTTGATCTTGTGCAAGGGTAAGTTAGTACTGATCTGGCGTGTGTTCTATGGTTGGACGCACACGCAATGACAACACTTCTTATATCTTGTGTATCTTTAGTTGCTTGAGGAGAGCCTTTAGAACTTTGCCTTAGAGTGTGTTAGGTTCAAATGTTAAAACTATATCAACCATCAGTTTAAACAGCCTGGTTTTGATTAGTTCTGTGTTTTGTCTCATGGTTCGAAGCAATAGCATGGCGAACTTATATATATCTTGCTAATCTTCATTCTTTACAGACATTGAAATATTGAGTTTAATTTCTGGCATATGAACAAACAAAATGGGTAATGAAATCGACTGAATTTCAAGGATCTACTACCCTCGAATTCCACGGGTGCAACCTATTTTATAGGTTATCGGTTATAAATTATTTCGTTTTTATCCTTAATGTATTAAGTAATTTTCTATTATTTATAATTTAATTTTTTAAAAAACTTTTAATGTTTTAAGTAATCTCGTGTAATCTTTTCATGATTTAACGATTACTTACTTTTTAAAATCTTTAATTTCCATTATTTATTAGTCACTTAATTTCTAAAAAATCTTTTAATTTTCACTATTTACATATTACTTAATTTCTTGGAATTTATTTTCATTATTTATGTGTTATTACATTAAAGGTTACTTGAAACATTAGACTCATAAATAATGAAAAAATATTAAAGGTTACTTGAAACATTAAAAGATTTGTAGGAAATTAAATAATTCTTAACGTGTAAACAACTTGGTAATTCGATTGCTTCAGCGTTTAGGTTTTTTCCTGATCAATGGCTTAGATTTTTAAATTATTTATTTTATATTTTTAAATATTAAAACCTATATTTTTAATATATCACCTATATTTTTAAATTCATTACTAATAAATTTTAAATTTTAAACATAATTATTTATTTTATGTTTTAAATATTATATATAATTATTTATTTTAAATATTTTAAATATTATACATAAAATTTTAAATTTACATACCTATGTAAATGATATATTTAAAATAACTTATTACTCAATTTACATTATTTTAAAATCTAAATACAAATCTTGAAATACTAATTTCCACATAACATACATAACTCACATAACATACATAACTTAATAACTTATATATATCATAACTCAACTTAAATAACTCACATAACTTACATAACTTATATATACCATAACTCAACTTACATAACTCACATAACTTATATATATCATAACTCAACTTACATAATACATAAATATATATATCATATCATAACTTACATAACTCACATAACTTACATAACTTAATAACTTATGTATATCATATCATAACTTACATAACTTGCATAATACATAAATATATAGCATATCATAAGTTACATAATTTAATTATACTTATAAATATCCATGATTACCCGTGTAATTTATTGTCAACTTCAGACTTCAAGAACAACGAAATGGACCGGTCTTGGATGAATTTGTCAAGTGTAAGCAACGACTATCGAAATGGAGTACAGTTTTTTTTTTCTAAATTTTTCATTTCAAAATGCAGGCCAAGAGAATATGATTCTTTGCCCGTGTAAGAAGTGTGGCAACATCAATTGGCATTTTTGTGAAGTTGTCTATGAGCATCTAATTGTTGATGGGTTTATTTGGGGTATAAAAAATGGATTTTCCATGGAGAATGAACACGTTTTTCTTCCTCTTCAACAATTAATCCGACTTATCCTCGTAGTGCTTACCATCGATCTGTTAGAGAAGATGACATGAAAGGTATGTTGCGGGATGCATTTAATATGCGTAGTCATGATTTGCAATCGTTTCCACCCGACTTTGTTGCATCCGATGATTGTAATATCGGTGGAAATGCTTTCACCGAAACGGGAAGAAGTATACCTGATGAAGAGCCGAATGGAGAAGCGATGAAGTTCTTCACGCTGCTTAATGAAATGAATGAAGAACTTTATGAGGGATCAAAATTTTCAAAAATGTCCTTCTGTATTCGTCTTTTTCAGCTAAAGTGTTTGGGAGGGTGGACCGGAAACTCTTTGACAATGCTGTTAGAGTTTTTGAAAGAGATGTTTCCGTTTGCAAAAATCTCTCATTCATGCAAAGATATGAAGAAACTGATAAAAGATTTAGGCCTTGGGTACAACAAAATTCATAGTTTCCCAAATGACTGCATTTGTATTGGGGCGATCGAAAAAACCAACAGTTCAAAGATATGAAGACGATGCACAGTCAAGGAAGAAGCCAATTAAAATTTTGCGGTATTTTCCACTAATACCAAGGCTTCAAAGGCTTTTCATGTCGTCGAAGAACAAAACTTAAAAGAAAATATCCCTAGTAGTAGTACACAATTTCAATGGGTTCGCCAGGATATGGATGAAGATATTTACGAATTATGATGTAGTAAGATTTTACGATTTTTTAATTATATGTAATATCATAATTTAAATCTTGGTCTTATTAAATATTTCAACTATTTTATATGTGTTGTTATTGTTGTAATTAGTTATTAAATTTTCAACTATTTTATGTCTGTTGCAAATAAAATGCTTAGAAGAAAATTGCGAGATCTAAGTATTGTTTAAAATACTCCAAACTCGGAAGAAACAAATAGTGAACAACAGACTGCTATTGGATCTTCGAATGTTTCGAACACACCTAACGAACCTGCAGAAATTCAAAGTAATGTTACATTTAATTTACATGCATGTTGACTTTTATTATTGATTTTTTTTTCAAATTCTTATATTATAATATACCATTTTTCAGTTGAAAGTGGTGGGACGCGCAGAGGTCGAGGACGTACGCTTCTTAAAGATTTATACGAGTTAGATCTTGTCGAGTGTGTCAAAGTATGTAGAAACAGTTTTGGTCAGCCTGTTAGATCAGAAGCTCGACTTTTAGCAGGATATTTGGGCATTATAGCAAGAAATGACAATATGTTGCCTATCAACTACGAGTCATGGCATCAAATGTCTGATAGTAACAAAAATCAAGCTCTCGATAATATTAAGGTAACAAAATGTTAATGTAGTTTATAATACTTTGGTTTAAGTTTCATTTATATTTACTTTCTAAACTTGTGTTTTTTGTAGGCGAGGTTTGCTTTAGAGGTCTCGAATAATTATATCAAGAAGGCATTCGAAAAAAAGATGGAGAGACCATAAAAGTACTTTAAAGAAATATTATTTTAAGACAAAAACAACCCTCGAAGAGAAATTGCAAAATGTCCCACCAGGAATGCTGAGGTACCAATGGGAAGATGGAATTAGATTTTGGCATTCAAAGAAAGGAGAGGTATTACGTACTTCCAAACTCTTATAATTATTTCGATTTATAATATTTACTATATACGTAATAATAATTTCATAATGTAGGATCGTGAACGAGTTGGAAAAACCAGCAGGCAAAAATAGAAATTCACTCACACAGCTAGGTCTAAAAGTTTTGCTTGTGTAGCTAAGGCCGAGGTATTTTGAATTTATTAATAGTGTCAAATATTTATTACTTTTCATTAAATAATATTTTTACTACTATATTGTAGGAACTGTCATCCTGTCAAAAAGTTGGACGCCTTCAGCTTTTTGACATTACACATAGGAAAAAAGATGGATCTCCTATGACTACTGAAGCTGCAGAAATTATGGTATGTTTACTTAATAAAATTTGAATTATTTTAAATATTTATAGTGTTTAATTATAGTGGTTTAATTTTTTGTTTGTAATGCAAATATTGTTAAGTTATATTGCATTTGTTTTTATAATATATATTGCGTTTCTAACTATTTGATTGATTTATTAGGAGAAACTAAAGGATAAAAAGGCGGAGTACGAAGCGATTGCTTCGAGTGATAGTTCTGTTCATCTTGACGACATTGATAACTGAATTATTATTGAAGTTTTGGGTTCTGAAAGGTATGGTTGGGTTCACTTTTAAGGATATTTTGTTAACCCAACCTAATATTTTGGATCTAGCTCGCAGTAATATATACCTTCGGGGAGTCAAGCTCAAGTTGAAGTTCAGAGGTTAAGAGACCAGATGGCTCAGATGCAAGCAAGCACAGTTGAGCAAATTACTCAACTAAAAGCGGAGGCAACATCGAGAGAAGCTGAGGTTTAAAGAAAATATGAAGAACTCCAGCTACAACTTAAAGCAGAGGTAGCATCGAGGGAAGCAGAGGCAACAGCAAGGGAAACAGAGCAGAGCAGAAAGTACAACGCACTCCAACAACAGCTTCAGAATATGATGAAGATGTTTTAGCAGTCGCAAAATCTACCATCTTAGACTATCGTATGAATATTTTTAACATTTTAACTTTTAACGTTATTGTAAGAATAATTTGAATTATACTTCATTTATTAATTTATATCATATATCTTTCGTTAAATTTAGATTTGCTATTTTTGGTTGATTTCCATGTTACAGGAAGGGTTGCATATGGAGGACAATTGGATGATAGAAATCTGCCAAAGTTAGTGACGTTTTTAGTAAAGCGCCGCTAAAGAACATGACCTTTAGCAGCGTTTGTAATAAAAGCGCCGCTAAAGGTCATGCCCTTTAGCGGCATTTGTGATAAAAGCACCGCTAAAGTTCATGTTCTTTAATGATGTTTTCTACAAAAGCGCCGCTAAAGATCATGTTCTTTAGCGGCGTTTGCTAAAATAGTGCCTCTAAAGGTCATGACTTTTAGCGGCTACCAAAATTAGTGGCGTGGTCTGTAGCGGCATTTTTTGTGGCGTTTGTGAAAGCGTCACAAATACATTTAGTGGCGCTTTATAGGCCTAAAAAAACACTGCTAAAAGCTTATTTTGCTGTAGTGGCTCAATTAAAGAGTTAACGATATCCTCTCATTGGCATTGTGTGGATTGATCAATATGGAACGTGACCACGGGTTGCTCCTTCTCGAACAAGCAATGTATCATAATCATTTATTGACAGTGATCATATTAATCATTAAGAAGACACAGTGGTGACAATGAGATGAAATAGGATTGTATTGATTGAATGGATTTGACTCTAATGAATCAAGGATATCATATGAGGGTAACACACACATGAAAGGATCATTGGACAAAGCAGTTGGATGAATTATTTTTGTAAAGAATATACAATAAAGAGTTTTCAATCATGGTACTTCTTGTGGACTGACTCCATGATTAAGTAATCGCAAATTACTATAACGGTGCTTCTAGACATAATTGCAATTACTAGAGCCTAATTGTATATGTTCGATTAGTCCCTCCACTAGCTCAATAAAAACTCGATTGGACTGCATTTGAATCTGGAGAAAATTCTATGACTTTGGAAATAATTTAATTGAGTCGATTTGTTTGATGTGGAATTAAATTGTGTGGTTGTAAGAATTGTTCAACTAAAGAAATTGATTAAAGAATTTTCTTGAAAAATTAATTTGGAAAATCTAAGTGATTTTTGGGAAAATTAATTTTGATAAAGTAAAATAAAATTAATCAAATTAATATGATATTTTTGGAAATTAATTTTCAAGTTAGACAATTGGCCCAATGGGTAATTGAACTTGAAAATTGGACCTGAGATCATAAATTGGGCTCGGGAGCCCAATATCGAGACCATGACCCAAAAACTAGTTGAATCGGGCTTGGTATGTGGAATCAAGCTGATGGTTCAACCGGTGGCTAGACCGGATCGGTGAACCATTATTTGTCCGGATCAATCTGGTAAAAATCGAACCAACTCAGGTGCCGACGGTGGCATTTCAATGGCCGAAAAATGGTCGACGGTGATGGGTCTTTAGTGGTTGAGCAATGGAAGAATTACACTTCTATTGGGACTCTACTAGAGAATTTGATTTCAGATTAACTATTTCAAAAATAATATTATTTTTATAGATTTAATATTAAATTTTAAATTAATTTAATGTTTATCTTATAGATAAATATACTATTAATTTAATAATATTTATTATTAAATTTAACCTAATATTTATCTTGATAAATATTATATTAATTTAATATTAAAGTGATTAAGTTTAATTATAATTGAACTTTCTAAACTCTTCCTATACAGAGAGAGCCTTGGGTCACTATTTCACACACTTAAAAAATAGAAAGTTGTAAAGGGAAAATTCTCTAAAGAGATTATTTCAAAAAAATTCTAGGGATATTTTTCTTATTTACAACTTGGCCCAAAATTTTAGAGAAATTACGAAATTATCCCACAGGTAATTTTTGTGAATTTTTTTATTCGAAATGAGCCCACACTAAGGTAGACATGAGTTTGAGGATAGCGGAGAAGATTATTCGTTCAAAGCATTTATCTTAGACGAAACGAAAATGTACAATTTTAATTAAGTGTTTATTACTTTAGATATTAGAACCAAGTTCTTGTTTTGGAATTTTTTTTTAAAACTCTGGTTTTTCTCTAAATTTATTTTCTGCCGCATTTTCTAAATCTGATTTTCCAACATGCCTACTGTTATTATTGAACTGAATACATGTTGATTATGTCTTTTGCTACTATTGAACTGAATACATGTTAAACATGTCTATTGTTTCTATATTGGTTTGTTGTGATCATGTCATATTCCATTGGATGGGGTGGGACAGTTGAAAGGAGGAAGTACCGATAGTTTAATAATCTGCAACACTGGTGGTTCATCTACAACCTACTGGCAGCTTGTCTACAAAATTTTGAACTAAAAATACTAGTGGTTCTTACACAAACTAGAGTGTTATCGGATGGATGAGTTCTTGGTAATGCTTACTGTGGAGTGTAGCGGAGTATGGGTAGTACTTTTCCTGTTATTTTCTTTTTGCATTGCATTGACATTCGTAAGCATGCTTAAATGAGCTGTTGAATTCTGCTTTGCCATATGATTGCGATTGTTCTGAGATTTGTTATTTTGGATGCTCACCCCCTTTAATTTCCATCTTTATAGAAAACCCACCAGGTTAGGGTGCGGACTCGGCATCTTCAAGGTCTCGATTCAGATTAATCTTTTTATGTAATAACTCATTTTTCAGTGGTTTCGGAACCACAAATTCGACGAATAAGTTCGTATTATTATTTAATATTTTGAGTCAATTATAATATTATATTGAACTTTGGCTTAATATTTTATTTTTATAAATTGAACAAATGAATATAAGTGGTACAATTCAAAGGTCAAGTGGTTTTTGAAACTGAGGTATTGGAACCTCATTTCCATAATTTAAGGTCGTAAATATTTTTACTAAATATTTACATATTCGTATTATAGGTGAATTGAAGTTTGGTCCGATAATTTTGATGATTGGTTGCTTAATTAAGGTAAAAGAATTAAATTGTAAAAGATGGAAAAAGTGAATTGCTGTAGATTTAAAATACTAAAGGGATCAAAATGGTGATTAAACCATGATAAAACAGTCCAAGCGATGGTGACATGATTAAATCCACTAACTTTTGGGTTATTTTTTCATTAAGTCCTAATTAGTTTAAGGTTAAATTGAAATAAAGTTTGTTTAGTTGGAATAATTGAAGTACCAATTGGGTAATTGGACCCTCTTTAAATGGCCAAATGGTAGGAATGATGTGGAATTCTCTAGATTGGGGTAAATTGTAATTAAATCCTAATTAATTAAGGATTTACTAATTAGTCCATTTTTTGGTACCATCGA
This sequence comes from Gossypium raimondii, assembly GCF_025698545.1. Lineage (NCBI taxonomy): Eukaryota > Viridiplantae > Streptophyta > Magnoliopsida > Malvales > Malvaceae > Gossypium > Gossypium raimondii. The sequence goes on from NC_068577.1 coordinate 14,107,806, forward strand.
AAATGGTAGTTTTGGGGCCACAACTTTGACGTGTTAGTCCATAAATATTAAATAACTAATATTTACGAGGCCATTAGTGTCGTGTTAAAATTTGATTATGAAATTCTATCGTTTAGATAGTTAATTAATTAAAAAGAACTAGATCATAAAAGTTGCAAAAGATGATTAGAATAGGTTAAAAGGTCTAAAATATCAAATGGAGGGGACTTTAATGGTAAATATACCATATGGGTATTAGTTGGACCGTATAAGTGTTAAAAATTCATGAACTTTCGTTTGTTTTTAATAGGTAAAGTAGTAAATCGTAAATGTTAAGTAAATAACAGAATAAGTCATTGCTTTCATGTTTTCTTCTTGGGGAAGCACCGAACAACCATGGCTAAGGGTTTTGAGCTTTGGCCAAGCTTTTCTTTCAATTTGGTAAGTCGATTTTAATCGGTTTCTCGTAATTTTTATGTTTTTGAGACCGTTGCAATTAGGGCCAACTAAATCATATATCCTTTTTTAAAATGGTTAAAGATTATGGATTATGTCATTGATGAGTTTTGGATATTCTCAAGTTTTATGATAAATTATTAAGTTTGATTGTTAAATAAGACTATTTTGTAAAGTAATTTTTAGTAATTTTAATGTTAAAGGACTAAAATGTTAAAGTGATAAAATTACAAGGACTTGATGTGAAATAATAACAATTATGGGCTATAATGATACATTATACGAGTTAGCTGAACTTGGAATTTATTGAAAATGGTTAATTTGCATGTTTTGGGCTTAAGGACTAAATTGCATAAAAGTAAAATGTTTGGGGTAATTTTGCAAAAATATCAAAAAGACTTAATTTTATAAAATGAGTTAATTTTTCTATTTGAATTAATTAATTGAATGAAATTATTATTCTAGATTAAGAACGTGTTGAAAATCAAGGAAAAGAAAAAGTTGCTGAGTAGTACCTTGATTGTTGTTGCGGATTAGTCCGGTAAGTTCGTTCAGTTTAATTTTAGTACATTTTTTAAATGTATTATATGAACCTAATTGCATAATTTTAGATTATATTGATGTTTGTAATTAAAAATGAAAATAATGAATTGATACGATGTCGATCACTGATTGAGATACTTTGAACTGTTACTGCAAATCAATCGTATAAGTTCGTAACTTGGTTAATTCAATTAATTACTGTTTTGATAAATTGTTATCTATTTTTGTATATATGTGAATCAAATTTGCTAGCTTGAAAGAAACGGATAAGACCATAATTGAAAGACACTATGGCACTATACCAGAACTGAATAAGACCATAGTTGAAAGAAACTATGACATCATACTGGAAATGAGTAAGACCATAGCTAAAAGACGTTATGGCATCACGATTTTAACGAGTAAGACCATAGCTTAAAGACGTTAAGGCATCACAATTTTAACGAGTAAGACCATAGCTGAAAGACGTTATGGTATCATGATTTTAACGAGTAAGACTATAGCTGAAAGACGTTATGGCATCACGATTCTAATGAGTAAGACCATATCTGAAAGACATTATGACATCATGAATCAGGGGAATAATACCATGATTGGAATACACTATGGCATCCTTCAACCATTTGCTATTCAGGTAATATGTTTCGAGCGAAATATGTATCATAAGATTGAATGTGAGATGAATGTGTTGACTAGTATAATTTGTAATGAATAATTATGCCTTGGTGTAATTATATGCTATATATGTATATAAATATGTTTAACTAATTATGTTTGTGGTGTTTAAGGAATTAAATGGATATACGAGAATTTATCGAGTATTCAATGTTATTCTATTTGGTTCATCGGGTTATGTTTTATTGATCTCTAAAAAAATATTGAAAAGTGGAAAATGATTTTTATTATTGTATTGAGCATTTCTCACTTGTTGTGAGTTGTGATTGATAAGAATTCTAATAATAACCTCGTTGACAGGAACTCTGTTCATTAATATTGTATTTGAATTATTATTATGTTTGATTCTGTAAGCTTTACGAAGCTTTACCGTTCAATCGACGAACTCGTGTTATTTGTCTTATTTCTTGTAGATACTTTTTGTGGATCAGGAGATCGGATCAGCTCGAAGAATCACACTATCTGGGGATCATTTGGTAGCTTTTGAATACATCTTGGCTTATATGGCATGCAATAGTAGAATTTGATTATGTTTATAAAGATTCATAAGTACTTATTGGAGTTTTTGTTAATGTGCTTATGATGATGTGATATAAGTAGCTAAGTGAGATATGCATACTTGATTCTATGGTATAACATTTTGAGATAAAAATAATTTAATTGAATGTGCTTGTAGCTTGTATACTTTGTTAAGGAAATGAATTGTGTAAGTACTTGAAATGTGGTGTCATTGATGGCACATTGGTTAGACCTTAGGATGATTGTTTTGGCATGTTTTGGGTGTCATTGAAATGCATTTTGAAGTCTTATAATATTGTGTTGAGGATTGGTTTAGGTACCTAAGCATTTGGATGTGAATTAAGTATGTTTTGGGTCATTTTTGGGTACACACAGCCTGGGACCTAGGCTGTCACATGTTTTGGGTCATTTTTGGGTACACACAGCCTGGGACCTAGGCTGTCACACGCCGTGTGTCACGTACGGCCAATACACACGGGCATGTGCCCTAAACGTGTTAGATGCATGTAATATCCCTAAACTGGGTCTAGTAATTTCGGGTTTATTTTTTGGGTTTTGAGTGTGAAACTAGGAATTTATAGGGTTTCTAGTAATTTTTAATTTAATATAGGAGGTTAATTTCATCTAAAATCGATTAAACAGTAAACCGAAAAATAAAAAAAACATTTTCGAAAAACTAATTTTAAAGATTTTAAATAATTATTAGTGAAAATAATAAATTTGGGTTGAAAAACAATTTTAAAAATAATTTTTATTGGGGCAATTTGAGTAAAATTTAAATATTAATTACATTGGATTTAATTGTAAAACTAGAGAAAATTTAGAGTATTTATATGGCAAATAAACTTTAAAATTTTTAATTTTGGAGGAAAAGATTAAATAGTAAAGTAAGAGAAATGTGGGAGTGACCATTAGGCATATTTCCTAATTTTTAACTAGTGGGTGGTTTTAGTTTTGAAACTAATGTATCTAGCGCACTTTTCACACATTTTACATTAGATTAGAGAGCTTTAAAATTTTTTTTCTTTGCATGATTTTAAAGATCTATCATCAAAGAATAGATCCAACGAATCAAGATTTTCAATCAACGAATTTAGAGCGAATCAAAGGTAATCTTCAATCCTAAACTTGTTTTTATGATGATTAGAAACATTTGTACATGAATTAGAAGCATTTGTACATGATTTGAGGGCCAATTAAAGGATTTTTATCAATGTCATCTTTTTCCAAGAACACATGGTTCTTTAATGATGGATCTTGCATTTTGTGAGGAAATCCCCAAATTAATGGATGTTCCAACTCAAAATGGATCTATTAAAAGGTTTTTGATCTTATTTATCAAGATTAAACATGATTTGTAAGGTAATTTAAAGAAATCCGAATTTTATCATATTCATGAACCGATTTTCCGAAATTTTGTGAAATTGATTTAAAGATGAAATTGACGCTTAGTATAAGTGTATTTGGTCTAGTATTGATGATTGAAAGTGTTTAGGAGGGCTGGAGAGATCGATTTTTTGAGGAATCGAGTTTTCGAATTAATGTTATAAATCGAGTAAGGTGTCTTTGTGAGAGGATATCGATTAGTATAGTTAATTAAAATCGGTGTTTATTGTAGCATTAGAAATGTGGTAATGTCTACTTTATCGCTGTTGAAGCTCCGAGTCTTGAAGAGGATCAAGATAACTGGAATTGAAGCTTGGATTTGCTTAGTTGATCACTTGTTTGTGGTATAATAAATTGTATGGTGAGTGTTCCTAAGGGCGATTTGGTAAATTAACCCTCAATTATGTGTAATTGGTAGCTTAATTGATTATTTCAATAGATTAATTATGGTTGAATGGCTGATTTTTGCAAGATTGATATTAAATGTGCAAGAATTGAATTTTTATTGAATAATGGTAAGTAAGCTTGTGGGTGGTGTTGTGCTATTTAATTAGGTTACTTATAAGGATGATTAAAGCATGTTTACTAGAGTTTTTGATCATGATATGTTGGTGTTACAATTGGTAATTGAATATTGGAAAATGACAAATGAAATGTTTGATTTAATTAGATGTTAAATAACTATGTTACATGTTACACATAAGCATTTTGTCACATTAAATTGAGTACAATAATGACCTATTTATATGCTATGTTTGACTGAATATATTGGCAACATGCATGGTGGATCCATTGGATATAGTTGGCATTCCATAAGATTTGTGAGTACTCACCTTTATTTGTGACATTGTGACATTGTGAGCATATGACTCTAGGTGGACTGATTTGTTTGGAGTAGATAAGGGAGTGTTGAGCGTGAGTCTCCACTCATTGGGTTATTTGAGGCGCTATAAGGGAGTGTATGCTTTAGCCCGCTCAACTCAGTGGACTGTATTTGTTATTTGTGGGAGTTCGGAGATCCGTTTATCCGATGTATGATCACCCGATTAAGCCATGAGAAATGTATGCCAATATAATTATGTGTGATTGTTGCTATATCATTCGATGTTTGTAAGCCATGAATAATTGATTCTTGATATTGATAAAACATATGGAAATTAAATTGACATGTTTCATTATTATGGCTGATAATTGGTGATTGATTGGATGTGATTTAAGCATGAATTGGAAGTTGATTTACTAGTCGTTTTTATTAACATTCACTAAGCTTTTTAAAGCTCACACTCTCACAATTCATGTAGATAATCGTCAGACTTGAGGAGCTAGTAGCCAAGCAAGAGAATTCCAAGAGATTTAGGCTTGGTAGAGACTTTATTACACGTTTTAGAGACTGTAATCGGGCACTGTAGAACTCCTGAGAATTAGTTTAATTTTGGTTGAAATTGGACATTGGACATTTTATTTTGTATGGTTTTATAATAATTTTGAGGAATGTTTGAGTTTAATTAATGAACGATTTACAGTGTATTGTTATTTGATAACACGGTGATTGATAGCACAGTGTGTGAGGCATGAAATTTATACTAATGATTGTTTAAATGAAGCTTCCATGGAGTGGTTTATTAGCAATTAAGGTAAGTCACTTGTTTGATTTATTCGGTGTTTTTTATGCATGAAATTGATTGCCTAATTCGATATAATTGAGGCTTAATTGATGACAATAAATTCAATTGAAGGTGTATGTATATGTATGTTAATTAATCTTAGTTAAATCGGGTTTAATTGGCCATTAAAATATGCAAAATAGGGTTTTAAAACGAGTTTTTCAAAAAAAAATAGGTGCAATGGATTTCACACAAGCGTGTGCCTGTCCACACGGGCATATGAGGGGTTGTACATGGGCGTGTGTAGACTGGAGTTATCACACACAGGTATGTGTGATCGGCCTAAAGTTTTTCTCGACTCAAACATGGTCGATTAATAATACATGGTCTGGGGGACATGACCATGCGGGGTTTGGGGATTTAAATTTTTATCTTTTTAAATTGGTATTTTAATTTGTTTAAGTTACAATTTAGTCCTAAAATTTGATTAATCTAATTAGAGCCTTAGATGATAAGGAAACTTGGTAAAATTTTAGGATTAGTCTCATAATGGGTAAAATTCGATAGAAACACACTTAATTTATAATTCAAAATAGGTCTTGATAGATTGTATTTGTTACAATTTAGTCCCTAATAATAAAACTTGTATTAAACATAGTAAACGAACTCAAATTAAGCTGAAATTTTTAGGCTTTCATAATTTTACTAAAAGAAGGTCGGTAAACACTTAGATATAAAATTTGGTTACATTTTCCATAGGTGGTAAAATAATAAAAATGCCTTTAGGTTAAATTACCTAGGAAAGGTTTAAAATTGGCTCATAATTTGCTTTTGCATTATTAAATAACTAATAATTAGATAAGATTGCGGTGTTATAAGGTCGGGGTGTGTCTTCGGTGGTCGTTAGCTGAAGAGTCACTTAGGTGGCTAATGTAATGCTTCGAATTCAGGTTGGTCCGTCCCGGTCGGGTTTGGGGTGTCTCAGTGCAACTTTCACATGGGCTGGCACATGGCCTGCGACAAGTTGTGTGTCCCAACTTTGAATTGAACACGGTCTAGCACACGACCTATGACATAGCCATGTGAAGGTATTTCGAATGCTACACGGGCTAGCACATAGCCGTGTGAAATTATTTCATAGGGTACACGGTCTGTCACATGGCTGGACACATAACCGTGTGACCCCTGTTTTGAAAATTTTTGGTTTTTCCTTGAACATTTTGATTTACTACGAATTGGTCCTTGATTGTTCATAAACTAATTTTAAGGCCTTGAAGGTTCATTTTAAGGCCCATAAATGTACGTATTACTCCAATTTGAATTATTATGAAATTTTGTTAATTAAATTGGCAAATTGATGCTATTTGTTATTGATTGTTCTGGATTTTACGATAATACACCGTAACCCTAATTCAGCAATTGGTATAGTTTATGGGTGTTACAATTTAGGTTTTATAAATTCTGTTATTTGGAATTGTATTGATTTATTTAAACTATGGCATGAAACTTAAGATTTGGTTATTTTGGCATGCATGACATATTATTTGATATTAGGATATTTTGAATTAATTATGCATGAAATTTGGTTTTCATTAAAATTATGATAAATATTACTTTTCAGAGGATGACTATATAAATAAGGTTTGAAAAATATATATGCATATATAAAACTAAAATTCAAATTTTGCAAAATAACCAGTAAAATCAACCATTTTTTAAAATTAAATTGTACCTTTTAAAAACACGCTAAGTTTTTTTTCAGAAATTAAAGCAAGTGTTTTAGACAATTGTTTATAAATTCCGATAATTCTGCTAGGTTATCTTGGTGGTTAATGTAATTTTCTAAACTCAGTCTTAAAGTTGAGGCCAAATTTGGAAGGTTACATTTGGTGGTATCAGAGCCTAGGTTTTAAACTCAAATAATGAATTTTTGAGCAAGTCTGCATACATGTCATAAGAAGGGGTATTTTTGAAAAAAATCATGCCACAAACTTTTGAAAAATGATTTTCTTCAAAGAAATTAAATCTAAGACTCCGATGTCAGTCCTAATCTAGTTACTGTTACTTTTGAAACTTTAGATAAGTTGTAATCTTTAGACTGCCAACACTCAGGAAAAATAGTTAATGCTTGAATTTTTATGTGAAAACTGTAGTATACTTTTGTTGGAAAAATCAAGTTTGAAAAATGCAACAAAAAATAAATTTAAGGGAAAAACCAGAATTTTAATTTTTTTTCCAAAAAACAAGAACTTGGTTGTGATATCTAAAGTAATAAACACTTAATCAAAATTGTAAATTTTCAATCCGTCTAGGATGAACACTTTGACCGAGTAGTCTTCTTTTCTATCCTCAAGCTCTAGTCTGCCAAGTCTTAGCTCGGTTCAAATAAAAAAATTTCCACAAAATTATTAATGGGGCAATTTCGTAATTTCTCTAAACTTCTATGTCAAGTTGTAAATAAGAAAAATATCTCTAGAAATCTTCAGAAATAATTTTTCAGAGAATTTTCTCTCTACAACTTTCTTTTGAAGTTAAGTGTGTGAAAAATAATGACCCATGACTATTTTAATATAGGGAGAGTTTCGAGAGTTCAACTATGATCAAACTTAATTACTTCAATATTAAATTAATAGAATACTTATCTAAAAGATAAATATTAAATTAAATTTAATATTACGATAATCACTTTAGTATTAAAATAATAAAATGTTATTAAGATAAGTATTAAATTTAATTTTATATTAAAACTATTAAAATAATATTATTTTTGGAACTGTTAATATGAAATTAAATTATTCGGTAGAGTCCCAGTAGGAGTGTGATTTTTCTACTGCTCAACTGACTAAAGACCACTCGCTGGGCACTGAAATGTCGTCGCTGACACCGTCGTGTCTAGTGGTGCCATTGCAAGTGCCAGTGATGGCTCGATCGGTTTGGTCCAGCCACCAGTTGGATCGTCGGTCTGATTTCACATATCAAGTCTGATTCGACCAGTTTTTGAGTCTCGATCTAAGTTTTGGTTACTCAAGCCCAATTTTCAAGTTCAATTACCCGTTGGGCCAAATGTCTAACTTGAAAAATTAATTTCCAAAAAAATCATATCAATTTTAATTAATTTGATTAATTTAATTGTACTTGATCAAAATTAATTTTCCAAGAAAATTCTTTAATAAAATTCTCTAGTTGAACAATTCTCACGACCGCCTAATTTAATTTCACATCGAATAAATCAACTCAATTACATTATTTCCAAAGTCATAGAATTTCTTCTAATTCAAATGCAGTCTGATTGAGCTTTTGTTCAATAAGCGGAGGGACCAACCAAACATATACAATTAGGCTCTAGTAATTGCAATTATGTCCAGAAGCGTCGTTTCGATAATTCACAATTACTTAATCATAGAGTTAGTCCACAAGAAGTACAATGATTGAAAACTCCTTGTTGTATACTTTTTACGAAAATAATTCATCCAATTGCTTTATGTAATGACCTCGTCATGTGTGTGGTACCCTCATATGATATCTTTGACTTCTTTAAGTTAAATCCATTCACTCAGTACAATTCTAATTTATCTCATTGTCACCATTGTATCTTCTTAATGATTAATATGATAACTGTCAACAAATGACTGTGATAAATTGATTGTTTGAGAACAAGCAACCCATGACCATGTTCCATATTTATCAATCCACACAATACCAATGAGAGGATATCGTTAACTCTTTAATTAAGCTATGAATTCCATTTTTGCTAGTGAAGCCATACCATACACAAGTCATGTACCCAAATGGCTATGGGCTCAACCATCTTTAGAGCATAAGCCTCCACTTATATCAAAGTGTTAAGAAAATTTTCCATATTGTAGTAAGCATTTAATTATTTTCTATGTATTTGAATGATGAATAAATAAATAAAATTAATTTCATATTTCACTTTTATATATTTTGTGTTTTTGTCTTTCATGTTTTGCATGCATAGCGAAATTGTGACAAACAAATATTAGCTCATTGATTGTCTAAGTTCGAACTGATGATAAGTGGCACTATAAGAACTTTTACATTGCGAGAAAGATAACTTATTTCAGTAGATAATCTAAACGAGACTGTAATCCCATAAAAAAAATCAAAGTGAACATTTGATTCAAATACTTAGAATGATTATTATGTCATCTATAATTCCAATTGGGGAGATGGCTAGTCTTGGCTATTGGAGTAGTTGACTCCACGAGTATAGATATATATATATTTATTGGAAGAATAATACATTGGACTAGACCCAAAATGAACTAATTCTGAATCCGTTTGTGAATTAATTCACTTGTGACATTTACGGTGTAATTTACCGAAATCTTGAGTTAGTCACTGACCATGCGTATGTAACTCATGTGTTTTGATATAAGTGGAGGCTTATGCTTTAAAGATGATCAAGCCCATAACCGGTACGTTGGGTATATGACTTGTGTATGGCATGACTTTACTAGCATGTAACACCCCTATAACCAACCTGACTACTAGATCAAATATAGAAATGTTACATTGACTGTCAAGATAAGCTAAAACCCTAAACCCTAAACCATTCTTGCATTATAATTTACACATATTAGTTTTGTTATTTTAGTATATTAATTATTGGTATTCAGGATAAGCTGGAATAAAAATTTTCAACCATTCTTGAATTTAGAACAATTTACTAAAGTGAAATAACTACAATTGTGAAAAATAGGAGATATGGTCGTGTGTGTGTAGGCCTCTGTGCCCATGTGGTTCCAAAAAAATAGTTTTTTCCAGTATTCGCAAGGCGTGTGGATTTCGGGAACCATGTTTAAGTTGAAATTTGAGGGAGAATTTGCCAAATTAATCCCTAAGGTTTACCTAGTTTAACCTCTTTTCAAATAATTTTTTTTAAACCAATTTAATTCAAATATAAATTTTAATTAAGCATAATAAAACTCAATTTTCTTATACCAATTCATTAAAATATAAATTATTTCATATAATTTAGGCAAACATCTAGTTTGATATTTAAATCACATAACATTCAACCTTAATATACACACCTAGATACATGCCATTTACTAACACAATAGAAATTAATACTTTACCATTTTCTCGGATCCACTGATGTGATGAGATGAAATGCCTTCAAACTTCAAAGATCTTTTTCTTTTACTCTTAACCTACGCGTATAAAACACGCGTTAAGCTATTGCTAACTTAGTAAGTACAACTGTAACACCCCAAAATTTTAATTTTGGGTATTGTGAATGTGTGACATAAAATATCTGCCTGCTTTAGTGGTTATGTGTTCTAGGTGTGTTTGGGAGGTCCTAAGTTCAAGCTAGGACTTGGGAAAAATTTAGTATTTTTATGAATAAGCCCTATCTTTGGTTAGTAGGATTTTAAGTAAAAGTTGGCAAATAATTAAGAGAATGGCTTGCTGGTCTGGTAGATAAGTGGAGTGTTGGTGTGAAGGAGGTCCTATGTTCGAATCTTGGCATGGGCATTATTTTTGCTCGTGTGTCTAGAAGAGTTTGAGATGGACTAAAAATCTGAGTTCTGGATTTAGTGGGGAGTTTGATGGAGAGAAATAATGGATTGGGGTGGTTATCAAATATTTTGTTCATCTTTTTTTCCCTTTTTTTACTTTTCCAAAAACCCCTACACCCTTTTGTCTTTTTTCTGTTCATTGCTGCCAAATTTCTTCTCTCTTTCACCCTTCATCTTCTTGATGTTTCTTTTCCCACTCTACCTTGTGTCGCTCCACTTTTGTCTGTGATAGTTCGATAAGTTTTAGATAAGTGATTTGTCTCCATTTGTTGACTTTCTTCTGAAGTGATTTGTTTATGCCAATTAGGGAAGGATTCAAGGGCTCGTATCACCAATCGGAGTCTTAGTTTGTGTGGGAATTACTATTCATCGGTTGAAGGTAAGGTTTAGTCGCTTTGGAGTTCGACTTGGGATCACATTATGTGATATTAAATTAATGTTATTTGTTCAATTATAGGCTTTGGACTTCTCGGGGACTGTTTTAGCATAAAAAACTAGGTGTGTACCCGAAACGCAAAAAATTGGATTTGCAAAAAGCCAAAATTGCTTGCTATTTGGACAGCAGTAGTAGACTAACTTTGAAAAATCACCATATATTGTGGAAATCGAGTTAGAAGATGAAAAAAATATGGAATTAAATATTATTGAGTCTAGTTTATCATAGAAGAAACAGTGTCAGTAATGAAATTGTAAATCATGAGATATAATAAGTTTTGTGAGACAAGGCCAGAATGCATTTGGGTTCCCCTGTTCTAAATTTGGAAAATCAGTAAAAATTGGAGAAAAATAATTAGGGGTTAAAATTTACATGTTTAAATTATTAATGAGTCTATTTTAATAGAAATAAATGGTAACATCATCCAAATTCTTTACTAAGAGATAATTAATTTCTAGCGAAGAAAGGTCGAAGCTGTCAAATAGCAAAATAGGGGTAAGATTGAAGATTTTATTGTACTTATTGGTTGAACCAAAAATTATAAAAATTTTATGGTAGAAAGTTATTTTAGTCTAGTTTCAAAGATATCAAGCGAACCTTAATTTGGAATTTCGTAGCTCAAGATATAAATAATTTAGTAACAATGACTCAAGTAGACAGCTTTAAAGGAACATATAAGTAAATAGAGAAAACATATATGAATATTTAGCTAGCACGGGTTACATTAAAAATGGATCACGCGGCCAAGGCCAATTTGAGCCAAGTGGGCCACACGGGTGTGCGGGCCCCCATGGGCAGGCTACATGGGTGTGTGAGCCCATTTTTTTGAAAAGTTCTGTAAGGTTGCACGGGTCGCCCAAGTTGACTGTGGACCTACTATAGGGTCGGTAAGCTTTACTTAGACCCCTATATGTGTGATATGTCTGTCTGATTTCTATTCTGAGCATGACTTATGATATCTGAATGTATGTACTATTAATTGCATAATGGCATGACATATTTTGCATGATTGCATTGCATCGGGGTGGGTTGATGATATTTGGAGAAAGTGTCTAAAAGGCTATTAAGCTTGTTATCTGATAGCTCAGCTGCAACCTTCTTATTATGTGCCGCATTTCGGTACAGCATGGTGTGTAGGGATGGGTGGGTTGATGTAATCCCCACATGGTCTATACGGTTGGACGGAGATGGTGTGTAGAGGCTAGTGGGTAGGATTCTGGTTTACTGTATCTGCATTCTGTATCTAATATGGGCCAAGGCCCTAATGTATTTTGAGATCATGTCTGAGCAGGCTAAGGCCCAAAGCGATTCGTGATGGGCCCAGCCCCAAAGCGTATTTAAGCGAATCTTTGTTGAATATCTGTATGCATGTCTCGATGGTGACCACGATTTTGGACTTTCATGGTTTTTAACACATATTTAAGATAATTGATTTTATTTCTATTCTATTTTTACTGGCTAATTTTTTGGGTTGTAATTGGACTTTCGGACTTTGGTTTTGTGTTTTAAGTATCTTTATCTTATGGATTAAAACTACTAGTAGTAGGAAATTTCAGTTTTCAAAAGAAACAAGTGTTTTCACTAAATGCACGATTGTTTAATCTATTTTAAAAGCTTCCGCAAACGAATAAAGTTTTGAAACTATCGATTAAATGAGCAACACAATTTTGGAACTAATAAGATATTAAGATAAGGAATTCATTGTAAATGGTTTTAACGTGACGACACGGTTTTCAAACACCCTATCATGTGACATCGTTAGGTCCGGCCATAACGTCTGGGCTGGGTTTGGGGTGTTACATTTAGTGGTATTTGAGCTAGGTTGCAAAACTCAGTTGTAGATTATGGGTTTTATAAAAATTGGGCTTTCGAAAAATTGATTGATTTCCAAATGATTTGAAATGTTTTTTCTAAGTAAGTGGTACACCGAGTCTCCGGCGCCGATCTTGTAAGTATTCTGAACTGTAATTTGTTTTAAACTGAAACTGTTATAGAGAGTATATTCTGAAACTACTGTAGGTAGTAAACTATACTGAAAACACTTTAGTTAGTTATACTGAAAATTGTAGAGAAATTGCAAACTATAGTGAGACTGCGATTTACGAAAATTAACTCTGAATAACCGATACTATTTTACATAAAACATTTGTTAATAAACACTGGAACTGTAACTGATTCATAAAACTTATAATACCAAATAAATCCGATTAGATATGAGCACATGAGGTATCCGTAGACGAGGTACTAGAGGTCAAGGTAAAGGCCGTAGAGGGGCTCGAGCTAAGTCATCGTCATCGGGCAGCCTACCAAATTGGATATGAGTGAGATGCCAATGTCGCCCGCTACTGAGACTGGGTCTCAAGATCACATGGTTGGGGATGATGCATTGTCTCAAGCTATGCTAAGGATTTTGGAAAGGGTCACTGGCCCAAAACTGGATTTGGGGGCCGAGGGTCGGTTACGGAACGACTCCGGTCCAATGGAGCTGAGCTCTTCAGGGGTGTCACTGGGGTCACCCTTAATGTGGCTGAGTACTGGATTGAAGCTACGGAGAGGATCATGGATGATCTAGATTGCACCCCTAAGCCGAAAATAAAGGGTGCAGTCTCGTTACTGTGGGACGAGGCTTATCAGTGGTGGCTGACCATTAAGGAGGGCACTTAGCCCGAACATTTAACCTGGGAGTTCTTTAAGACCGCCTTCCAGGGGAAATATGTCGGAGCTAGTTATTTGGATGCACGTAGGAGGGAGTTTTTGAATCTTACATAGGGGGATCGATCAGTGGCCGAGTATGAGGCTGAGTTTCTGAGACTGAGCCGCTATGCGGGAGGTATGGTGGTATCTGAGTATGAGCGATGTGCTCGATTTGAGGATGGCCTCAGACATAATTTGAGAGTTCTGATAGCCCCTCAGAGGGAGTGAGATCTTTCTACCCTGGTTGAGAAGGCAAAAATTATCGAGAAGGATATGGAGGTAGTCATGATTGGAGAACGTCGAAACTATTTATCTAATATGATCTCTGCACTGGTGGCAGAAAAGTTGGTTTGTAAGGAATGTGTGGCATTCTTGGCTTATGTAAGTGTTTTGGATTCTGGAGACTCTATAGTTAAGGATATCAGAACGGTAAAGGATGTTCCGGACGTCTTTCCTGAGGAGTTACCGGGTTTACCTTTGAATCGTGAAGTGGAGTTTGGGATAGAGCTCCTTCCTAGTACAGCTCCGGTGTTTATCACCCCTACTAAATGGCACTGAAAGAGCTTACGGAACTTAAGGCTCAGATTTAGGAGTTATTAGATCGTGGGGTCATCCGCCATAGTATGTCTTCGTGGGGAGCATCGGTACTGTTTGTAAAGAAGAAGGATGGATCCATGCGGATGTGCATCAACTACCAGAAACTGAACTAGATGACCATTAAGAACAAGTACCCCCTCCCGAGGATAGATTATCTGTTTGACCAGTATCGATGAGCTTCGATTTTCTCCAAGATTGACCTTCGATCTAGATATCATCAATTAAGGGTTAAGAAGGCTGATGTTCATAAGACGGCGTTTAGGACTCATTACGGTCACTACGAGTTCCTAGTGATGCTATTAGGACTGACTAATGCACCGACAGCTTTCATAGATTTAATGAATCGAGTGTTCTAGCCTTATCTGGATCGGTTTGTGGAGGTATTCATCAATGATATATTGGTTTACTCGAGGATTGAGGATGAGCATGATGAGCACCTTCGAGTCGCTCTTCAGACTTTGAGGGAAAAACAACTCTACGCTAAGTTTAGTAAGTGCGAGTTCTAGCTGCGTGAGGAGACATTTCTTGGTCATTTAGTTTTGGCTGAGGGGATTCAAGTTCATCCTCGAAAGATTGATGCTGTGTTGGAGTGAAAACAGCCTAGGAACGTGACTGAGATCCTTAGTTTTTTGGGACTGGCGGGATATTATTGACGATTTGCAAAGGGTTTTTCATTGATTGCAGCTCCCTTGACTAAGCTGCTACGTAAGGGTGTGCCATTTAACTGGACTGATGCACAACAAGAGAGCTTTGAGAAGCTCAAGACTGTACTAACTGAGCCCCTATTCTGATACAACCAAAGCTTGGAAAGGAGTTCACTGTTTATAGTGATGCATCACATGTCAGTTTGGATGTGTGTTGATACAGGACAGTAGGTGGTAGCCTATGCGTCTCGTTAGCTTAAGACCCATGAGGTGAATTATCTGACGTATGACTTGGAGTTGGCCGTTGTGGTATTTGCACTGAAAATTTGGAGGCATTATTTGTATGGTGAGAAGTGTATCATCTACATTGATCATAAGAGCCTCAAGTATCTCTTCACTTAGAAGGAACTTAATCTTAGGCGGTGCAGATGAATTGAGCTACTTAAAGACTATGATTGCACCATTGAGTACCACCCTGGTAAGGCCAATGTGGTGGCTGATGCACTGAGTCGTAGGGCTATGACTGATTTGAGAGTGATATTTACTCACCTAAGTTTATTTGATAATGGTAGTTTATTAACTGAGCTTCAGGTTAAGCTGTCATGGATTGAGCAGATTAAGGGTAACTAGTTGGAGGATGAGTCGTTGGGTCTTCGATTCTGGCAGATTGAGGGTGGTAGTACTACGGATTTTGAACTGAACAGTGACGGGGTACTATGTTTTCGTGGGAGAATCTGTGTTTCGAATGATACTGATTTGAGACAGGCCATACTTAGAGAGGCGCATAGTAGCCCTTATGCTATGCATCCTGGCGAAAATAAGATGTACCGAGACCTCCGTGAGTTATATTGGTGGCCAGAGTTGAAATGTGAGGTTACTAATTTTTTGGGTAGATGTCTGACTTGCCAGCAGGTTAAGGTTGAGCATCAGTTACCTTTGGGTTTACTGCAGTCGGTTAAGATTCCTCTTTAAAAATAGGAACGCGTAACTATGGATTTCGTTAATGGGTTGCCTTTAACACCCACTAAGAAGGATTTAATATGGGTCATCGTTGATCGATTGACCAAATCTGCCCACTTCATACCGATTCATATAGATTATTCTCTGCAGAAGCTAGCGAAGCTTTATATTTTTGAGATAGTGAGACTGCATAGAGTACCATTTTCGATCACCTCTGATAGAGATCCTTGTTTCGCGTTAAAGTTTTAGAGGAAGGTAAATGAAGCTCTGGTTTCAAGGTTGGACTTTAGTACTGCATTCCATCCTCAGACCGATGGTTTGTCTGAGAGGGTGATTCAGATACTAGAGGACATGTTGAGGCGCTACCACTCTGATCGTACTCATATTGTCCCTATTGGAGAGATCGAGGTTAGGCAAGATTTGACTTTTGAGGAAGAGCCGGTTCAGATTTTGGATCGCGGCGTTAAGATTCTATGAAGGAAGTTCTTTCCACTGGTAAAGATTCTATGGTGTAATCATAGCACTGAGAAGGCCGCATGGGAGCCTGAGGATGCGATGTGTCAGCACTGTCCTCATCTGTTCTGACCAGGTAAATTTCGAGGACGAAATTTTCTTTAGGGGGTAGAATTGTAATGCCCCAAAATTTTAATTTTGGGTATTGTGAATGTGTGAGACAAAATATCTATCTGCTTTAGTGGTTACGTGTTCTGGGTGTGTTTTGGAGGTCCCAAGTTCAACCAGGACTTGAGAAAATTTAACAGAATGAGCCTGCTGGTCTGGTGGATAAGTGGAGTGTTGGTTTGAAGGAGGCCCTATGTTCGAAACTTGGCTTGGGCATTATTTTTGCTCGTGCATCTAGAAGAGTTTGAGATGGACTAAAAATCTGAGTACTGGATTTAGTGGGAAGTTTGATGGAGAGAAATAATGGATTGGGGTGGTTATCAAATATTTTGTTCATTATTTTTTTCCTTTTTTTTTACTTTTCTCAAAATCTCTCCACCCTCTTGCCATTTTTCTCTTCATTGTTGCCGAATTTCTTTTCTCTTTCACCCTTCATCTTCTTGATTTTTCTTTTCCCACTTTCCCTCGTGCCGCTTCATATTTTTCTACGATCGTTCGGTAAGTTTTAGATAAGTGATTTGTCTCTGTTTGATAAATTTCTTCTGAAGTATTTTGTTTATGCCAATTAGGAGAGGATTCACGGGCTCGTAATTACCAATCGGAGTCTTAGTTTGTGTGAGAATTGTTGTTCATCAGTTGAAGGTAAGGTTTAGTCGTTTATGGGTTAAAACCTTGATATGAGTTTGATTTTGGATCATGTTATATGAGATTAAATTAGTGTTATTTGTTCAATTATAGGCTTTGGAGTGCTTGGGGACTATTTTAGCATAAAAAAATCAGGTGTGTATCTGAAACGCAGAAAATGGGATTCGCAAAAAGCCAAAATTGCTTGTTGTTTGGACAGCAGCAGTAGACTAACTTTGAAAAATCACCATATATTGTGGAAATCGAATTAAAAGATGAAAAAAATATGGAATTAAATCTTATTAAGTGTAGTTTATCATAGAAGAAATAGTGTCAGTAATGAAATTGTAAATCGTGAGATATAATAAGTTTTGTGAGACAAGACCAGAATGAATTCGGGTTCCCCTGTTCTGAAATTGGAAAATCATAAAAAATTGGAGAAAAAGAATTAGGGGTTAAAATTTACATGTTTAAATTATTAATGAGTCTATTTTCAATAGAAACAAATGGTAACATTATCTAAATTTTTTACTAAGAGATAATAAAGTTTTATCAAAGAAAGGTCGAAGCTGTCAAACAGCAGAACATGGGTAAGATTGAAGATTTTACTGTGCTTATTGGCTGAACCAAAAATTCTGAAAATTTTATGGTACAAATTTATTTGAGTCTAGTTTCAAAGACATCAAGCGGACCTTAATTTGAAATTCTGTATCTGAATATATAAATAATTTAGTAACAATGACTCAAGTAGACAACTTTGAAGGAACATATAAGTAAATAGTGAAAACATATATTAATATTTAGCTAGCATGGGTTACATTAAAAATGGATCACGCGGCCAAGGCTAATTTGGGCCGAGTGGCCACAAGGGCGTGTTGGCCCACACAGGTAGGACACTTGGGCGTGTGAGCCCATTTTTCTGCAAAGTTTTGTAAGGTTGCACGGGTCGCCCAAGTCGACTGTGGACCTACTGTAGGGTCGGTAAGCTTTACTTAGACCCCTATATGTGTGATCTATCTGTCTGATTTCTATACCGAGCATGACTTATGATATCTAAATGTATGTACTATTAATTTCATAATGACATGACATATTTTGCATGATTGCATTGCATTGGGGTGGGTTAATGATATTTGGAGGAAGTGTCTGAAAGGCTATTAAGTCTGTTATTTGGCAGCTCAGCTGCAATCTTCTGATTATGTTTCGCATTTTGGTACAGCATGGTGTGTAGGGATGGGTGGGTTGATTTAATTCCTACATGATGTGTAGGGTTGGACGGAGATAGTAATAGAACAACGTTGAAGTAGATAACAGAACACCGCCGAAGCGGATAAAAAGAAAGCACAAATATGCTAATCAGAGAGCACTAACGTGGTAATAGCGCGCTAAGGTTCGTTAATAACATACCACTAATACCCCAATTGTTCTTATCTCGTCTACTTGGGCAAATGATATCACATGTCACTTTTGCACTCTTTACAAATTAGCCTTTATAACAATAATTCATATAATTGTATCTTCCGCTTTTCTTAACACATGTATCATGTCTTAATATTTGTTAAATTTCTATATTTCATTGGTAATTTTATCTTACATTTTACATGTCACTTTTACATATTGGTAATTTAGTCATCATCATAACATTTATTGTAACAACATCTTTTCCTTTAATTTCGTATATAAAATATTTCATTTATCTATTTAATTTCCATATTCCACCACAATTTCTTACACATTTGCATGTCATTTTCATTTTATTTTTACTTATTTCTAAATTTTTCCTTGAGCCATCAAATCGCCAAATAAAATTTACAATTATTTTTAATACATGTGACATATTTCACCAATTAATAATTTCCATAATTCATCACTAATCCTTATTAATTCTTTTTACATATTGTTTTACACTTTTAACATACTAATCCTTGTCTTTCATTTTCATCAAACATATGTACACTATTTCACATATCATGATTTCACCTATTTCTCATCACATATACTTACATAAATATATAGTTCCATGAACATTTACATGTATTTCAAGAGAATTTTAACTTTCTTACCTTAATCTCTTGTATTCAATATTAGTTTCTATTTTCTTTCTCCTTCGAGACAAGTATGGATGCATTTCTTTTAAATAGTTAGGTAGTTGCTACATTTCTCTACTGATTTTACTCACTAATCTTGAAGAAATTTGGAAGAAACTAGCTTAATTGGTTTGTATTTGGTGAAAGGGATTAAATTGAAAGAAAGAAAAAGTTAGAAATGATGGGGAATGTTGGCTAACGTGAAACTCAATATGGTTGATGGCTATTTATAGCCATTGCCATTCTTTCTCTCAATTTTTCTAGTTCCTTCCATTAAAAATATCTCTTTTATTTTATTTACTATTTATCCTTAATCATTAACTTCCATAATTATATTTTTCCAATAATTACCATTTTACCCATTCATTTTTTTACAATTCTATGGATGATTCATTTCTCCTTATGGTAAATTTCCACCTCTAGTCCTTCCTCCTTTTTCATCAATTTTACTTGATCCTTTTCTACACCCATTTTTCTCACTTTGTCCCAATAGTTTCCATTATTTTACAATTTAATCAGTACCCCGAACTAATTTATCTTAATATTTATAGTTTTCCAAATACCTTTTGCACATGTCTAATTTCCAATTTCTGACTTTCTCAAAATTCTGACTAATTTATTTTATATTTATCGCTATTCTAGGTTTTGAAAATTTTGGGGATGTTACATAGCAACAATGGAATTCATAGCTCGATTAAAAAGTTAACGATATCTTCTCATTGAGATTGTGTGGATTAATAAAGATGCAACGTGGCCACGAGTTACTTGTTCTCGAACATGCAATTTATTACAGTCATTTATTGACAATGATTATATTAATCATTAAAAAGACAAAATGGTGACAATGAGATAAAATAAGATTGTATTGAACGAATGAATTTAACTACAAGGAATCAAGGATATCATATGAGGGTAACACACACATGACGTGGTTATTAGAGAAATCATTTGGATGATCTGCTTTCGTAAAGAGTATACAATAAGGAGTTTTCAATCATGGTACTTCTTGTGGATTAGATTCATGATGAAGTAAATTGCAAATTATCAAAATCATACTTCTGGATAAATTACAATTACTAAAGCCTAATTGTATGTGTGATTTTGTGTCTTAAGTGTAGTATATTTGTTTGTAAACTTGTAATTTTTTTGAATAGATTGATTAGTAAAAAAATTCATTTTTTACATTAATATACTTTGTGTAATTTTCTTCACATGGTTTTTACACGCAAAGCAAAATGGAAGCAAATGTTGCTCATTGGTTGTCTAGATGTTTAACTAATACTAATCTGTTTTACGTGGTCTGATCGCAGTACCGAAAGACAACTTGTATTGGTATACAAACCTAAGCATGTCCTTAGTCTAATCAAAAATGATCAAACCAATTAAAAGACTAATATGTCGTCTATCTAATCCAATTGGGAAGATGTCTTGTGTTGGGCATCAGAGTGGATGACTCTCAGAAGATAGAGGCATAGATGTGACTAACTAGACTGATAGTACATCGGACAAAACCCAAGCGTAATAGATCCTGAATCCGTTTATTAATTTATTCACTTGTGACTTTCATAGTGTGGCATACCTAAATCTTGAGTGGATGGCAGACAATTTATGCATGACTCGAACACTTTGATTTAAGTGCAAGCCTGAGTTCAAATAGATAAAGAACCGAAAGTTGGTGCATTGGGTGTACGACTTCTGCAGTATGTAGCATCATTCACAATAGTGGAATTAATAACCCAAAACATGAGTAAATGATATCCTCTCATAGGCATTATATGGTTGATGAAAAATAAGTGTGGTCACAGGTCATTCGTCTTTGTGATGGATGACTTGATCATTATTTTATAATGATTGAATTTTCATGAAGGAAGATAAAATGATTATCATGATATAAGATAGAGTCATATTAAGAGAACGGATATTATCCCAAAGAGATCAAGGATATCCTGTAAGAGTAACACACTTATGACAAGGTCATTAGACGAGCTTAGTCACGATAGTATAATGGAATGACTTCATAAGTAAATGAGTTTATAATTAATAGGTGAAAAGTCAGAAATTAATTATAAATCATTTGAGCCTCAACTACATATGTCTAATCGGTCCTCCCTCCGCTAGCTTGTTGAAACCAAAAATGAATTGTGTGTTTGAATAGAAATGAACGAAATGAATATGAAAAGTGAAATGAGAATCATTTAATAAAGATTATGGTTTTCTCCAAAATGGAGAAATAAAATCATTTGGAAATGAATGAAAGTTTCTAAAAATAGAAATGGAAATGGTCCATTATCAATCCTATATGAATTACTAAGGGCAGAAATAGAAATGAGCCTATGCTTTTGGGCTGTTTTGAAGCCTGAAAATAAAAATAAACCAATCAGCCATAGTGAACATGTTGAGTTGTGAAATATTGAACATATTTTCTCAAAATTTTACTAAGGGCAGAATCGTCAAAATTTTACCAAGGGTAAAATTGTTAAAATTTTACTAGGAGTAAAATAGATATGGGAAATTATTTTATATATAAATATTAAAGTTTATTTTGGGAAATGGAAAAGCTAAATCAGATTCAATCATATTACAAAGTATTGAGCCAAAAAGACCCAATAAATACTCGTAATCGGACTCGATGTGAGAGAAGCCCAAAAACCCCTCATAGGCATGAAGGGGGCGGCAACCCTGGTAGAAATACTAGGGTGTGCCGTCCACCCTAGTCCTATTCTATGTAGGATGTTGTTTTTCTATTTGAAATAAACCACTACGACTCAACAAGGGTTCTACCTTCTCTTTCTATAAATAAATAGCATCGATAGAGCTATTCACACAACTTTTAGAGATTGTTATTTTGCCGAAAAATAAAGAGAATTTATTCTCAACTATTACATATATTTTTCTGAAATAACAATTTTATCGGTTCCTATTAAGAAGAGAGAAAATTTTGTTTTCACGCCTAAATGAGAGAAATCTTTTTCTAGTTTTATGTTTCGATTCAATTGGTTCGAGTCCACACTCGAAGCAGCTCATGGTACGAGAATAACGGAGAAGATAGTTTGGTTGAAAGCTAGGAACAGGGGAAGTCCACTAAGCTGAAAACACAGGTATGTATTTAGTTAAGGTTTCTTACTATAAATATCACAAACCAGATCGATTTTCAAAATTTTAGTTTTTCGTTATGCAAGAAAATCGTTTTAAAACCGGGTTTTTTTCAACAATTTGTATCAAAACACTAGGTTGTGCTATGTTTATGGTGTAAACCGAGACTGAATTTCTCTCTTTATCTTGTTTTATTAATATTTGATAAGATTTGATATTCTTGTAATTATTTGCATGTTTACGGGAATGTATGTGAATGGATGCAATACTATATATTTGTTATATAATTATTAATTTTGCCAAGGTTGTGGTTCTTATGAAATAGACTGTGGACTATCATCTCCACATAGGATTAATTTTAATTTATAGAATTCTTGTGAGCCAGAAACAAACATAGGAAATAAATGTATTTTTTTCCAAAAATGAGTCCATGACGAGGAGAAGATGGAGTAATGGCAGTCGGAGACACAAAGAATGCCTTGTGGGGAAAAACTATGTATTTTTTTTTGGATTTTTATTTATTTTCTAGATATAGAACCATGAAACCTTGACTGAAAAATGTATTTTATTAACCATCTTTTTATATATTTGTTTAATAATTGTTTATGATATAATTGTGATATATATTTATGAGATGATCTACAGTTAATCTATTAAAGATAAGAAGTGTGGTAATGAGAAAATACATGTGTTGTATTGTTCCATTCACTTATTTAGGTTATTTTATTATTGTGAGAAGTGTGGAAATGAGAAGGTGCATGTCTAGGATTTGATCTGGCAAGGAAAGACTTGGTTTTTAAGTGGTCAAATATGACTTACCTCCTTTTTTTGGGAACCTACCTGATGCACAGTTCACATTCATTTATTCAAATTTTCTTTTAAAAGAAAAACTGTGGAGAATCAAAATTGTTTGATTGACTCTTTTTAATAATTTAATGTGAATATTATAAAATTGGCATAGCATGTCATGCATATATGAGATAAGCATGTCATATAGTTTAGGAAAGAATGCCACATATATTTTTCATGCATATATTTATCACACATGATTGAAACCGAAAATTAAAAAAACATTGCATGGTTTTAAAATATTTAGTGGGAAGTCCCTAAATAAGACCTATGACCTCCAACAATGGTCTCTTGTGATGGCATGGAAAGTACACTAATCCATAGTAGGATTGCTATGTGGATTTCAATGAGATTTCCTGAAAGTAAGAAGGATTCTCTTATGGTCAAACGATAACTAGATTGGCCCTTGTTGTAGGCATTATCTTGCGCTAGGTCAAGAAATTCTATCTTCAAAAGGGAACAACTACTCAAAACATGCTACTCGGTGAGATTATCCCACGATGACTCATTTGTACTGCAAGATGCGATAGGTTTTGAGTTGATGGTTATACACTCAAGATCTTCTAGTTAAGTAACTCCCCAGAGCTCTACTTAAGTTAGAATCATGACCAAATGTTACACGATTATTAGAATGTGTGAATGTCTTAGGAATTAGGTCAATGTACTAATTAGATGGAAATCCATATTCTTATTAGTTGATCATGATCACCCAATGATGGCTTAATTCAATGGGTGTGGGAATTATCGTTGCAACGACTTACAAAATGTTTTCAAGGTTTAATGTAAGACGCATATATCATCTTAATGCATATTGTAATGTTGCAAAAGGTTTTCAAACATTTGCTTAATACAAAGATATTAATATATGATTTTTTTTATTTTTAGTTCAAAAATGGCACCAACTCCCTTTTGAACATACTCACTGAAAACAAAGTAAAAGAAAATAACTATAATGAATGGAAAAGTAACCTGATAATTGTCCTGAGCCATGAGAAACTTAAAACAATTCTTGATACTAAGCTCCCTCTAGGCACTCAAGTTGAGACTAAAAAATGCTGAGAAGAGTTTGATAAGATAGCTCATTGCTATATGCTGGCAAGCGTGACCAACACTCTGTATAAACAACTAGAGAGCTGTAAGATTGATAAAGAAATTCTATATAAGCTAGAATACATGTTTGGAGGCCAAGCTTTCTTGGCTCGACAATGCCCAACAAAACCCAACACTCTAGTTAAAGACCATATGATCACTCTTATGGGCTACTTTGCCAAGGTCGCAAACAATGAGGCCAAGTTGGACCAAAAAACCAAATTAAGATGGTGTTCAAAAGCTTTTCCAATGATTTTTCTTGTATTCGGGCCGCATATAACCTTGGTAACAAAAACCTGATGCTTACACAACTCATGAAGGAAATAAATCATATGATTTGATGTTAAACAACGGTTAGGCGATTCAAAGAGTAGAAATGAATATAGTCGTCACTTCTTCCTCAAAAGGGAAGAGAAAATGTACTAATAAAGATAAGGCTAAGGTCTCTAGGCTACTACCAGTGGAAAGGAAGAGAACCAGAAAGCCAAAAGACTTATTTAAGTCTAAATGCTTCTTTTGCAACAAGAAATGACATTTTAAGGCAAATTGTAAAGTGTGGAAAGAATACCTAGCTACCAAAGGCAAATGTACGAAACTCATGATGATAGAAACTTGTTTAGTGAAGGACTCAATAGACCATTGGGTCATTAACTTAGAAGCCACTAATCATATTTGTGTTTCTTTGAATGGGTTCGAGGAGACGAAAGAACCTAGAGATAAGAGCTTATCGTTGTGGATCAGGAATGATACAAGTTTGGTAGCTAAAGTAGTGGGAGATGTACATCCTTATTTTGATAATTTTAGAAATATTATTTTAAAAGATGTTTTCTGTGTACCAAGTTTCAAAAGAAACTTAATTTCTGTTTCATGTTTATATAAAGGTGGCTTGACCGTGACTTTTAATAATGGAATTGCAATATTTAGAAATCACAATCTTATTTGTAATGGATGGATGTCAAATAATCTATATTTTATCGAGTCAAAGATGTACACACTGCTTGAGACTGAAATATTGAATAAAAGACTAAAAACTTCTCACTCTAATGAGGCATACCTTTGACATTTGAGACTTGGTCATATTAATCGAGGAAGAATCATTAAAATTGTGAAAGACGACATCTTAAGTTCCCCTAAAAAACTTGATCTTCCACAATGTGAATCTTTCTTGGAGGGTAAGATGACTAAGCAATCTTTTAATGCAAAAAGAATGAGGGTCGAAAAACCCCTAGAACTTGTGCACACTGAAATATGTGGCCCCATGAGCGTTAGTGAAAAAGGCAGTTATGAGTATTATGTAACCTTTATTGATGGCTATCTCAGATATGGGTATGTATACTTGATGCACTGAAATTGTGAAACATTTGATAAATTCAAAAAGTTTCATGCGGAAGTGGAGAAACAACTAGGATAACCCATAAAGGCACTTTGGTGTGATCGAGGTGGGGAATATTTATTTGATGAGTTATTAGGGTATCTCATAGAGAATGAGATTAAAATCCAATTTAACCGCGTCGAGCACTCCACAACAGAATGGCATGGTAGAGAGAAGAAATTGAACATTGTCAGACATGGTATGTTCAATGTTAAGTTATTCAAAGCTACCAATCTCTTTTTTAGGGATACACTGTACAAAAGGCTTGCTATATTCTGAATAATGTGCCAAGTAAGGAAGCATAAAAAACCCCATACGAATTTTGGCATGGAAAAAAGCCGAATCTTAATCATTTTAGGATCTAGGGATACCTGACCTACGTATTGAATAAAGATGTTAGGAAGTAGGGCTTACAAACAAAAGTATGCATGTTTTTAGGATATCCAAAGGGAATAAAGGGTAGCTTGTTTTATAACCCAAAAGCGCAACTATTATAGTCTCAACTCATGCTACTTTACTTGAAGAAAGTTACATGAATGACTTCAAATCTCGAATTAAAAAGGTACTCAAGAAACTTTTGGGAAATATACAAAACCCTACAGAAATAGTTCCAGAACCAACTCCTAATAGTAGACCTATAAATTTTCAACAACATAGGGAGCCTCATTGTAGTGGGAGGGTCTCTCATAGGCCTGAGCTCTTCCAATCTGGCAGAAGTTTTTTTAGATTTAAGTCTGTCAAATAGGAAGATGATGACCCACTTACATATGACGAAGCGATGCAGAGTGCTGATTCCAAGCTTTTAGAAATAACTATGAAAGTTGAGATGAACTCTATGTATTCCAACTCAATGTAGGAGCTTGTAGAATTACCAGAAGGGATAAAAACCATAAGGTGTAAGTGGATCTACAAGAGGAAAAGAAATATGAATTGAAAAGTGGAAACTTATAAAACTAAACTTGTAGCAAAAGGTTATACTAAAAAAGAAGGCATCGATTACGAAGAAACCTTCTCTATGGTTGGCATGCTGAAGTCAATCTGCATATTACTATCCATTGTTGTGACTCTTAATTATTGAGATTTGACAAATGGATGTCATGACGGTATTTTTGAACGGCTATCCTGAAGAGAGCATCTACATGATGCAACCTATCATATATATAGCTAAAGGAAATGAGCATAAAGTTTGCAAACTGTTTGGATCCATATATGGGCTTAAACAAGCATCACACTCATGGAATCAAAGATTTGATCAAGTGATCAAGACTATTGGATTTGAGAAAAACAAAGAAGAACCTTGTTTATAAACATTTAAGGGATGGAAAGGTGGTCTTTCTCGTTCTCTATGTCGATGATATTCTACTCATTAGGAATGATGTATGGACATTGTCATTTGTTAAATTGTGGTTAACCCAATAGTTTAGCATGAAGGACTTGAAAGAAGCTAATTTTGTTCTAGGTATTCGAATCAA
This sequence comes from Gossypium raimondii, assembly GCF_025698545.1. Lineage (NCBI taxonomy): Eukaryota > Viridiplantae > Streptophyta > Magnoliopsida > Malvales > Malvaceae > Gossypium > Gossypium raimondii. Next base: position 14,135,052 of record NC_068577.1, read on the forward strand.
GAGAGAACGGAAGAACAAAATGATAGCATTGTCTTAGGCTTCATACATAGACAAGATATTGGAGAGTTATGCAATGACCAATTTGAAGATGGGAAATCAACCCTCCGTATTGAGATTTCATCTCTCTTCACAGGACTGTCCTAAAACAGTAGAAGAAAGAGAGAGCATGGAAAAGGTTTCTTATGCTTCGACAGTAGGAAGTTTCTGTTGGATCGCCGGCACCCCTACGGTGCAGCAGAAAAATTTAATAATCGGTGACCCTAACCACGGATCCATGTGTGAGGAACGAATCGGGGTGAAAAGGGTTACGAAATTACCTAATGTTTGCTCTGAGTAGACAGCAACTTCTCAACAATGTGTAGTCTAATCTACAATCGAACCAAGCCGCAATCTATCGAGACTCCGACCTCTACGTAATCCACCCAGTTGACTACGAACGGAAGAAATCCCCAAAACGGTTTTGAAAGTAATTTTTCTTTGACGGCTGCTAGACCCAAAAACAAAGAAAAACGGGATTCTTATATCCTATTATTTTAGGGTTTTTAGGAATTAAATAAATATAATAATATTTAAAACCAAAAATTATAATTACATTAATTATAATATAATTTCGGTAAACCATATATTTATTTGAATTCATATGCTAACCAAATTCATGTCCTCATTATGCGTACAAAAAAACTTGTACATAATGTGTTGGAAATTTGATTACCAAATTAAATTAATTCTATAATTAATTTAATTTAAGCGAAACTCAAAAATAATACCAACTATGGTTTATTCCGTTCATTTCAACTATAGGGTGTGACCCTGTAGGTTCCTGTAACGTTAGTAGTAATACTAGAACGATTCCAATGTTACAAACAATGAGTGGCATCTAGCAATGCATCATTGCTACCTAATTCACAAGAGATCATGATTCGACATAACCTTTTTTTTATGATTAACCTTTTATGCAATAATCCTTAAGTCATTTATCTCTGGATTGGACACAAGTCATGGAATAGTCACACTTGTATAGTCCATTCCATGTTCCTTGATACCTTAAGCAGACTACAATATACAAATAAGTATGACATCTCATATCAACTTATTTGAGCATGGCCATGCATTTCTAGTCTCACTTAATCAAGTGGCCCAAGATATTACTCCCATTATGTAGGAGGGACTTATTCTATATCGACCAACCATATCCCTCTACATCGATTGTGGTATATCCAACATCGGCCTTTATAGAACAACCGATTCTGATTATACGTTTGACTGTATCAAAATATACTACTCACGATATTGGTATTATGATGATCTCAAGTCTGAGGATCATATACATATTAATCACTATGAGTAATGTCGTGACAATTACATAATAATCCAGGAAACATACTCATAATGGGTCAATCCAATATGTTGTTCTCTAACACACATATTCATGCATCGATTCTGACGTTCCATATCAATGATAACTCTTTATCATCAATCAACTACATCTTAGTCTTAATGCATTATCGTTTTCCTATCTAACAATAATACTTGACTAAGGATCTTTTAAGAATAATCATATTATTCTTAGGATATTATTATAAAACAGTTTATTTATACACAAAAAAAAAACTGAAATAATAATGGTAACGCCTTATATTAATAAACATGATAAATCAAGTATGTTATTACAACCATCCCATGATTGATCTTTGGGCATACTCTAACAGTTTCATGTATGTTATGCTATGCACAAACCAGATATTTGTTTTGCAGTGGGGTTGGTAAGTCGATATCAAGCGAATCCAGGACCAAGGCATTGGAAAACAATTAAGCATATACTGAAGTATTTTCGGATAACGAGGGATTATATGATTTTGTATTCTGGATGAAACCTTACTCCTATCGGATATACAGATTCTAACTTCCAAACATGTCGAGATTCGAGGAAATCAACATCAAGCTGTGTTTTTATCCTAGGTGGCGAGTCTATTGTGTGGAGAAGTGTAAAGCAGACTTCTATTTCTAACTCCATTATGAAGGCTGAATATGTGGCTGCTTCTAAAGCTACCAAAGAAGTAATATGGCTTCAAAAGTTCCTTAGAGATCTTGAAGTCGTTCCTAGTATGGAAAAAGCTCTCACACTATATTATGACAACAGTGCGACAATAGTTAATACCAAGGAGATGAAAAACCACAAGAGGATGAAACATATTAATCGAAAGTATCATATCATAAGGGAGGTATTTATAGACGAAATTGTGGATGTAGCCAAGGTCGCATCTGAGGACAACCTTACTGACCCGTTTACCAAGACTCTTCTAGCTAGGAGTTTTGAGTAACATGTAGAGCGCATGAGAATGAGAAATGTGTCTCATCTACTTCACTAAGGCAAGTGGGAGACTATTGGATTTGGTGCCCTGAGTGTAGTATATTCGTTTGTAAACTTGTAATTTTTTCTAATAGATTGGCTAATAAAACAAATTAATTTATTACATTAATATACTTTATATAATTATCCTCACATGGTTTTTGCACGCAAATCAAAATGAAAGTAAATGTTGCTCATTGGTTGTCTAAATGCTTAATTAATACTAAGCGGTATTACGTGGCCGGATTGTAGTACAGAAAAACAACATTTATTAGTAGACAAACCTAAACATGTTTTTAGTCTAATCATAAATGAACAAACCAATTAAAATACTAATATGTCTTCTATCAAGTCCAATTGAGGGGAAGCTTGGGCGAATGGTACACATCGATACTCCAATGTGTTTCCCTTTCTGAGTCAGAATAAATATGTTTTCGAACCCTCTCTTTCAAATTTAAAGTGTATGTTTCCGCGCGAATCTTAGCAATCACTTGTTCTGATTCTACATATTGATCGTTTTGAACTAAAAGAAAACTTTTTGGTGGAATAGTCACCTTATGTATAATACCTTCGCTCTCGATAATTACATACAAGTCCAGATAACATAAAAAAGTAAGATTCCCATGACGTGTGCATGCAAGATGAACCAAATCTTATTGAATTTGATTTTTCCATTAAAAGGGGCTCATACATGTTCTGCAGTACACCCTGTAAATACTCCAACGGTATAAAAAGTTCTTAATGTTAGTTTTGTTCCCAGTTCTCCAATAGATTGCCCCGCAATAATACCTACAACTTTTCTCAATTCAACTAGGTCACCATGAGTGGGGCTCCGACCATACTATAATCGACAAATCCAAGTTGTACTCCTATAAGTAAAAGGAGTTTGAATAGATATTGGTTGTGTTCGAAAGGCTCTGAATCAAATGACAAGCCCAAGCCCAATATCTTGATTACCAATTAATATTTGGATAAAAATTCTTTCCAAAAGTGTCCTCTTTTGAGGACTCACAAAAATCCCTCAAGTGGTGCCACAATCTATTCTACCTACAACGATTTGTTGAACTATTTCAACAAATCTGCACATAAGCTATCCATAATCTGATGTTCGTACGACGGTAGCCACAACCCCTTTTTGGGCTCTGTAGCAAGAAATGATACTCCCAAAAGATAGAGGCATAGATGTGACTGAGTGGACTAACAGTACATTGGTCAAAACCCAAGCATAATAGATACTGAATTCGTTTATTAATTTATTCACTTGTGACTTTCATAGTGTGGCATACCTAAATCTTGAGTGGATATCGGACTAGTTATGCGTGACTCGTACACTTTGATGTAAGTAAAAGCTTGGGTTTAAATAGATAAGGAACCGAAAGCTGGTGCGTTGGGTGTACGACTTTTGTAGTATGTAGCGTCATTCATAATAATGGAATCCATAGCCCAAAACATGGGTAAATGATATCCTATCATTGGCATTGGATGGTTGATGAAAAGTAAACATGGCCACAGGTTGTCTATCTTTGTGATGGATGACTTGATCACTATTTAATAGCGATTGTCTTTTCATGAAGAAAGATGTAATGGTTGTCATGAGGTAAAATAGGATCATATTAGGAGAATGGATATTATTCCAAAAAGATCAAAGATATCCTATGACGGTAACACAATTATGATAAGGTCATTGGACGAGCACTAAGCAGTTACTTTTGTAATAGTATGTAGTTGGGGAAAGATCAGTCACGATACTATAGTGGAATGACTTCATGAATAAATGAGTTTATAATTAATAGGAAAAAATTAAAAATTAATTATAAATTATTTGAGCCTCAACCACATATGTCTAACCATTCCCTCCACTAGCTCAGTCAAAGCATAAATGAAATGAATATGAAACTAGAAATGAGAAACATCCAAGAATAGTTGTGATTTTATACGAAATGGAGAAATAAATTTATTTGGAAATAAATGTAGGTTTCTAAAAAAAAATGATAAGGAAAATGAGAATGATCTATTTGCAATCCTTTATAGACTATTTAAAAATGATTGAAAGAATGAGTTTATGTTTTTGGACTGTTTTGAAGCCCAAAAATGAAAATAAACTATTTGGTCATAGTGAACATGTTGAGTTGTGAAATATTGAACATATTTTCTTGAAATTTTACTAGGGGAAAATAGTCAAAATTTACTAGGGGTAAAATTGTCAAAGTTTTGCTGGGGTAAAATAGAAATGAGATAATTTTTTATATATAAATATTAAAGTTTATTTTGGGAAATAAAAAAACTGAATCGATTGAATCACATTACAGAGTATTGGGTCAAAAAGACCTAGGAAGTACTTGTAATTGGACCCAATATGAGAGAGGCTCAAAAACCCTCATGGACATGAATGGGCGACAACCCTAGTAGGAATACTAGGGTGTGCCGTCCACCCTAGTTTTATACTAAGTAGGATTTTATTTTTTCTATTTGAAATAAATCACTACAACTCAACAAGGGTTCTACCTTTTTTTTTCCTATAAATAGATAGCACCGGTAGAGCTATTAAGACAACTTTGAGAGATTTCTATTCTACTGAAAAATAGAAAGAATTTAATCGCAATTATTACATATATTTTTCCCGAATCACAATTCTACCAGTTTCTATTAAGAAGATAGAATTTTTTTTTCACCCCAAAAGGAGAGAAACCTTTTTCTAGTTTGGTGTTTCGATCAATTGGTTCGAGCCCACACTCGAAGCAGATTGTGATATGACAATAGAGAAGAAGACCATTTGGTTGAAAGTTGGGACAAAAAATGTCAGCTAATCTAAAAACTTAGGTACGAAATCAGTTAAGGTTTATTGCTATAGATATCACAAACCGGCTTGGTTTTCAAAATTTTAATTTTCAGCTATACAAGGAAATCGTTTTCAAACTGAGATTTTTTCAACATTGTATATGTCCCTCCGCTAGCTCAACAAAAGCTCGATCGGACTACATTTGAATTAGAAGGAAATTCTAAGACTTTGGAAATAATTTAATTGAGTCAGTTTATTTGATGTGGAATTAGATTAGGCAGTCGTGAGAATTGTTCAATTAGAAATTTTGATTAAAGAATTTCCTTGAAAATTTAATTTGGAAAATCTTAGTGATTTTTAGAAAAATTAATTTTGATCAAGTAAAATTAAATTAATTAAATTAATTTAAATTAATTTGATATTTTTGGAAATTAAATTTTAAATCAGATAATTGGCCCAATAAGTAATTGAACTTGAACACTAGACTTGAGATTGAAAATTGAACCCGAGAACCAAAAATAGAGACCGAGACCCAAAACTGGTCGAACAGAGCTCGATAGTGAAATCGGGTTGACATTCTAATCAGTGGTTGGACCGAATCGGTCAGGCTAGCACTAATTCAGACCAAACCGACAACAACTGAATGGCTCGGGGTGCCGTAAAGATGTCGCACTTGTGATTGCACCACAAGACACGATGATGGCAGTGACGTTGGCACTGGCATTCCAATGGCTGACGGGTTGTCATTTGGCGATTAAGCAGTGGAAGAATCACACTCTTACTGAGGCTCTAGCGGATAACTTGATTTGAGATTAACTATTCCAAAAATAATATTATTTTAATAAATTTAATTTAATATTTATTTTGATAGTATTTTATTAATTTAATATTAAAGTGGTTATCTTAAAATTAAATTTAATCTAATATTTATCTTAATAAGTATTATATTAAATTAATATTAAAGTGATTATTTTAATTATATTTGAATTCTCTAAACTCTCTTCATATAAAGTGAGACATGAGTCATTATTTTTGACACACTTAAATTCAAGAGAAAGTTGTAGAGAGAAAATTCTCTGAAGAGATTATTTCAAAAAATTTCTAGAGATATTTTTTTTCATTTACAACTTGGCCCAAAAGTTTAGAGAAATTGTGAAATTACCTCACTGGTAATTTTGTGAAAAATTTTCTGATTCGAAGCGAGCCCACACTAGGCAGTCGTGAGCTTGAGGGTAGTGGAGAAGACTATTTGGTCAAAGTGTTATTCCTAAACAAATCGAAAAGATACAATTTCGGTTAAGTGTTTATTACTTTAGATATCACAACCAAGTTCTAGTTTTGGAAAAAAAATTTAAAACTCTGCTTTTCCATAAAATATATTTTCCGCTGCGTTTTTCAAACCCATTTTCCCAACACAAAGCACGTGAGTTACATACTCATGGTTAGTGACTAACTCAGGATTTAGATAAATCACACCATAAATATCACAAGTGAATTAATTCACAAATAGATTCAGAATTAATTTATCTTTGGTCCAATTCCATTTATCATTCTTCTAATGAATACATATATGTCTCTACTCGTTGAGTCAATTGCTCCAATAGCCAAGACTAATGATCTCCTCAATTGGAATTGTAGATGACATAATAATTCTTCTAAGTATTTGAATCAAATGTTCACTTTGATTCTTTTACGAGATTACAGACTCATTTAGATTATCTACTGAAGTAAGTTGTCTTTTTTGGAATGTAAACGATCTTACAGTGCCACTTATCATCAATTTGAACTTAGATAATCAATGAACTAATATTTGTTTGTCACAATTTTGTTATACATGCAAAACATGAAAGAAAAAAAACAAAAGACATAACAGTGAATTCTCAAATTAAATTTATTTATTTATTCATTGTTCAAGTACATAGAAAACAATTATAGATTTACAACAACCTGGGCACATTTCCCAACAACTTTTGACTCTAAATTTCTGTGAAATCATTATGAACACTCAAGGAAGACGTGGTAGGGGTAGGCCGCGTAGGGCTAGACCTGTTGAGCCGCCACTATTTAAGGTGAAAACCCTAACCCTAAGGAGGAGTACGTAGAGAATTCTACCACCCATGGTGGCGAAAGCCATGAGAATTGAGATGATACAGTGTCACAAGTGATGCTAAGGGTTCTACAGAGGGTTGCTGGAGCCCAAACTGCATTTGAAAATCGTGGATCCATTACCGAGAGGCTCCGATCGAATGGGGTTGTGATATTCAAGGGTGTTGCTAGAATGACCCCTATTGTGACTAAGTACTACATGGAGTCAACAAATAAGATTTTTGAGGATTTAGATTGTACCCCGGAATAAAAATTGAAGGGTATTGTATCTTAACTAAGGGATGAGGCCTACCATTGGTGGTAGTCTATTGTAAGGGGTACGCAGGTTGAACGTTTGATTTGGGGATATTTCCATGAGGCCTTTTAAAAGAAGTATGTGGGCACTAGGTATGTGAAAGCCTACAGAATCGAGTTTATCGAGTTGAAACAAGGAGATATAGTATGGAGGAATATGAGGCTAAATTTCTGAGGCTTAGTCTCTATGCTTAAGGATGGTCGCCACAGAACAAGATAAATACATGAGGTTCAAAAATGGTCTGCATTTTGACCTCAAAATACATGTTACTCCACACCATAAATGAGTGTTTGAGACCCTAGTGGAGAAAACCAAGATTGTGGAAGAGATCAAATAGGTGGAATGCGAAAAATGAGAGAAAAATAAGGTTTCGATTAAGAGAGATTCTAGTTTCACTAGTTCAAATTCCTATCCCTCAAAAACGGGCCAGAGAGGGTAGATTGAAATAAGGGGTTATTGTGGCTAACTCTAGGGGTAGGACTCTCAACTATTCATATTGTAATAAGTATCATTTAAGCGAATACTGGAAAATTTTGGGTGCTTGTTTTAGGTGTAGGTCGACTGAGCATAAGATTAAAGATTGTCCTCATCGGGTTGACCAGACCCAAACTCTGGCTCAAAATCAGGCCCAGAATCAGATATCAAGTTAGTTACCTTCAAGGGACCGAGATTAGAATAGGGCCACTAATAATGTCGCGACGAGTAATTAGGGTACAAAACAAACTGAGGCTAGATAGTCTGCCCTTGTTTATGTTGTTAAAGTTCGCGAGAATAGAGGTGCGTCCGATGTCATCACAAGTACCTTTACCATCCATATTATTCCAAATTTTTCCTTGATGTTATAAGATCTACCCATTCTTATGTTTCTTATGGAATGACTGATAAACTAGGTAATGGGGTAGAGAAAACCACTACTAATGTTATTGTAGTTAGCCCTCTAGGACAACCGGTTGTTGTAAATAAAATATACAGGAGATGTCCATTGGGGGTTTAAGGGATAGTGTTTTCGACCGATCTTATGGAATTTCCTTTAAGAAAGTTTGATTTAATTTTAGGAATTGATTATTTATAGAACACCAAGTTAGTCTGGACTATGCCTCAAAATAGTAGAGGTTAGTGAGATTATTATGGTTGGAGAGCGGTGAAACTATTTATCTAATGTGATCTCCGTTATGGTCATCAAAAAATTAGTTCAAAAAGGGTGTGAAGCTTATTTAGCCTATGTGTTGGATGTGAATGGAAATAGCTCTGCTATTGATAGAATCTAAACAATTAGGGAATTCCCAGATGTAGTTCCTGGGGAACTACTAGGGTTACCTCCAGATTGTGAGGTAGAATTTGACATTGAGTTGTTTCCAAGAACTGCTCCGGTGTCTATTACTCCCTACCGCATGGGGCCTAATGAGCTTCAAGAACCGAAAGTCCAACTACAGGAGCTTTTGGATTGTGGGTTTATCAAACCTAATGTTTTTTTCGTAGGGAGCTCCGGTCCTATTTGTTAAGAAGAAAGATGGCTCTCTAAGGCTGTGCATTGACTATCGACAGTTGAAGAAACTGATCGTCAAGAATAAATATCCTCTTCCTAGCATTGGTGACTTATTTAATCAATTTTGTGGTGTAACGGTGTTTCCCAAAATAGATTTAAGGTCCGGGTACTACCAAATAAAGGTAAAGAAGACGAATGTGTCTAAAACCAAATTTTAAACTCAGTATGGTCATTACGTGTTCTCTGTGATGCCTTTCAGATTAACCAATGTTCCTGCCGCCTTCATAGACATAATGAACCGAGTGTTCCAATCCTTCATTGATTAGTTAATCGTTGTGTTTATAGATGACATCTTATTTTATTCTAAAATTGAAATCGAACACGACTGATATCTTAGGATAGTTTTACAAATCCTCCACGAAAAGAAACTTTATGCGAAACTGAGTAAGTGCGAGTTCTGGCTTAAGGAAGTCATGTTTTTGGGTCATGTGGTATCCGCAGAGGGTATCCAAGTAGATCTGATAAAGATAAAGGCTATCCTGGAATGGAAATAGCCCAAAAATGTTTCCAAGATCCAAAGTTTCTTTGGTTTAGCTAGGTATTATAGGAGATTTGTAGAAGGCTTCTCTTTGATTGCTACTCATCTAACTATGTTTTCGAAGAAGAATGCTCCATTCAAATGGACATATGATTAACAAGCTAGCTTTGAAAAGCTAAAGGTTGTGTTGACTCAAGCTCCCATGTTGATTTAGCCTGAGTCGAGAAAAGTGTATGTAGTGTATAAAAATGTATTTTGATGCAAGATGTATTTTGATGCAAGATGGAAAATTAGTTGCCTATGCATCAAGGCAGTTGAAAAAACATGAGTGTAGCTATCTGACTCATGATTTAGAGTTGGCAGTCGTGGTCTTCGCACTAAAAATATAGAGGCACTACTTGTATGGTGAGAAGTGCTATCTATACTGATCATAAAAGTCTCAAGTACCTTTTCACCCAAAAAAAGTTAAAATTGAGGTAACAGAGGTGGATAGAATTATTAAAGGACTATGAATGTGTGACTGATTATCACCTCGAAAAAGCCAATGTAGTGGCGGATGATCTAACTAGAATAATAGATGACTAATTTAAGAGTAATGTTTGCTAGGTTAAGTCTAGTAAATGATGGAGACTTACTAGCAGAACTAAAAGTGAAACCCACATTGGTTAGTGAGATTAAATATAAACAACTGTTGGATGTGTCTTTGTTGCCATGGATTAAGCAGGTGGAGGACGACAAAACTGAGGATTTTAGGTTAAATGTCGATGATATTTTGTGCTTTTGAGGGAGTTATTGTGTGTTGAACGATAAGGATATAAAACAATCCATACTTTGGGAAGCGCATGGTAGCCCTTATGCCTTGAATCTCGGAGGAAATAAGATGTATTGGGAGTTAAGAGAACTATACTTGTGGCCTGGACTGAAACAAGAAGTGACAGATTTTGTAGCGAAGTGCCTAACGTGTTAGCAAGTGAAAGTAGAACACCAATTTCCTTCTGACTTGCTGCAACCGGTTAAAATACCTCAATAGAAGTGGGAGCAAATAACAAAGGACTTTGTTAGTAGGTTACCCTTAACACCCACTAAGAAAGATTCAATTTGGGTGATAGTAGATCAATTAACTAAGTCAGCTCATTTCTTACCTATCCGTATGGATTATTCTTTACAAAAGCTGGCTAAGTTATATATCTAGGAGACTGTAAGACTGCATGGAATACCAGTATCAATTATTTCTGATTGAGATCCTTGTTTTACATCTCGATTCTGGAAGAAGCTATATGAGACACTAGATACTCTTTTGGATTTTAGCACAGCCTTCCATCCGCGGACTAGTGGACAATACGAATAGGTTATCTAGATATTAGATGATATGTTAAGAGCCTGTATTATTAATTTTCGAGGTAGTTGGAAAGAACATTTGCCTTTAGCTAAATTTTCCTATAATAATAACTTTCAGTCGAGTATACAAATGGCATCATATGAAGCCTTATATGGTCATAAGTGCTAAACACCACTATTTTAAACTAAACTAGGTGAAAGGAAAATTTTGGGTCCCGAAGTGGTACAGGAGTCTGAGGGGAAAATTAGATTAATCCAAAATAGGCTGAAAGTGGTTTTAGATAGGTAGAATTCGTATGTGAATCTAAAAAGAAAGGACATTGAATACAGTGTAAGAGATCAAGCCTTCCTGAAAGTGTCTCCATAGAGGAATATGTTGAGGTTCAAATGAAAGGGCAAATTGAGCCCTAAATTCATCAAACCTTATCAAATCCTAAAAAGAGTTGCTCCAGGAGTGTACAAATTAGAATTATCCCGAGTTGGACCATATTCACAATGTATTCTACATCTTCATGTTGAGACGATACCGATCTCATCCTTCCCACATTGTTCCTATTGAAGAGATCGTGAGGAGGAACCGGATCCCACTTGTTAAAGGTAAAGGTTCTTTTGAGGAAGAACTCATACAAATTGTAGATTGTAAGGTAAAGGTTCTAAGAAGGAACCGAGTCCCACTTGTTAAAGTTCTATAGCAAAACCATGGCACTGAGGAGGCCACGTTGAAATTGGAAGATACGTTTCGTCGACAATATCCTCATCTATTCAAAACAGGTAAATTTCGAGGACGAATTTTTTTTAAGGAGGGAAGAATTGTCACCCTCCAAAATAAATGAGGTTAGTTGAAATAATTAAACAAGAAATGGGCTTAAGCTTAATGCTTAAGAGTTAGTCCCCTATCTTTTTCGATTCGAATCTCTCCTTCCCCATTGTATTTCTTTTAAATTTGACCAAATTTTTGGATAATTGTTGTTGTCGCCCCTAGGGATTTCAAACCCTAGGTATTTAACTGATCTTTTCCTAATTAGACTTGGCACCTGGTTTTTTCTTTTCAATTTCTAATAGAATTCTGCATTCCTCTTTATATTTCTTCTCTCTTTCCTTTCATTTCCTTTCTTTACATCATATTTGCATCTTATTGTTGTTAATTATTTTGCTTACCCTAATCAAAATCGTTCCCTCGTTTAATCATTTTTCTACTGATTTGGTAATTGTCGTCAATAGCATCCTTATTATTGCCAAGAAATGGTAAGTACACCGCGTTCCTATTATTAGATTTAGTAATCCCGTTGTACGAATCTCTAATGTTAATCTTTAAGTTCGATTAATCGATCTATTTTAAACCTTTTCATATCTTTTGAATCTTTCCAATCTTGACACAAATTGTTAATTGTGTATATTTGTCATTGAAGGACCAGATTTAGGTGAAACGAACCAAAGTTGATCGTGGGAAGTGCTAATCGGACCTGTGGTGAAAAGTGTGTCTTTTTCAAGTGAATCGATGGTGATTGTGTATAGGATTAGGGCCACACGATCTCCCACACAGGTGTGTGGACAACACAACCATGTACACTTGTAGATTGTAGGGATTTCGTGAACCACACGACCTCAGCCTGTTACACAGGCTACCACACGATCGTGTCTCTCTTGTAGGGTAATTTATCAATTTTCACACTACTTGGACACACGGTAGTGTACCCCTTTCACACGAGCTTAGCCTTCTCACACGGTCTTGGCGACATGGCCGTGTGACCTTGTTTTATAATTTTTCCCAAAATTTTATAATTGTTCAGTTTAGTCCCTGTATTATCCCCAATTTTTTTTTGAGATTTCATACATTTAATTGAGTCCTTGATATTGTGATCATGTTGGAATTTGTGGTTTAATTATTGAATAGATATTGTATATGTTTGATACGAGAATAATACATGCTTACTTTCACTAAATCCTTGATAAATTGTTATTGTTAATCCGCCAATATATTATTGATTGCGTGTTCAACATGCCTACTGTTATTGTTGAACTAAATACATGTTAAGTATGTCTATTGCTATTGTTGAACTGAATACATGTTAAACATGTCTACTGTTTCTATATTGTACTGTTGCTATCATGCCATATTACATTGAATGGGGTGGAATGATTGAAAGGAGGAAGTATTGGCAGTTTAATAACCTACAACACAGATGGTTTATCCACAACCTACTAGCAGCTTGTCTGCAAACTTTTTAACTAAAAATACTGGTGGTTCATCCACAAACTAGAGTGTTATTAGATGGATGAGTTCTGGGTAACCCTTATTATGGAGTGTAGTGAAGTATGGGTAGGACCTTTCCTGTTAGTTTTTTTTTTTTTTTGACATTCATAGGCATGTTCAAATGAACTATTGAAATCTACTTTGCTATACGATTGCGATTATTCTGAGAACTATTATTTTGTATGCTTTGTTTACTATTCTGCATTGGTTTACTTGTGATCGGACTCACACTGAGCTTCTTAAGCTCACCCTTTTAATTTCCATCTTTACAGACAACCCACTAGGTTAGGGCCCGGACTCGACATCCGGAAGGTCTCGGCTCGGATTAATCTTTTTTTTATTAAAAAGTATTTAGGTTTTATAAATTTTTTTATTTGGAACTATAGTGATTTATTAGAACTGTGGCATAAGACTTGAGCTTTGGGTTATTTTGGCATGCATGACATAAAATTCGATATTAGGATGTTTTGAATTAATCATGCATGAAACTTAGTATTCATTAAAACTATGATAAATATCACTTTTCTGCTACATGACTATGTAAATGAGGTTTGAAATATATATATGTATATATAAAACTAGAATTCTAGTTTTGCAAAACAACCATTAAAATCAATTGGTTTTTGTAATTAAATTGTACCTTTTGGAAACACGCTAAGTTTTTTTTTTCAGAAATTAAAGCAAGTGTTTTAGACAACTATTTTTAAACTCTGATAGTTCTGCTAGGTTATCTTGGTAGCTAATGTAATCTTCTAAATTCGGTCTTAACGTCTAGGTCGGATTTGAGAGGTTACAAAACAAATAAATTCATTTTTAAAGTTTTGAAAACTTTGATACACATAAATTTCTTCTACAAATTCCTCACCTAAACACAATTATGGATGAATTTTAAAATTTTGAAGATTTTAAAATGGGAGTATTGTGCTAGCAATTATAATTACTTAGCTTGGATAAATAATTGTTTTAAGAAAATTAGTTTCTTAGATTTTTATGAATTAAAAATAATTATAAAAGAATAATTATATTAAAAATAAATCATATAAAAATATTTAATATGCAAATCATTATATTTATAAAATTTTATGCTTTTAATAAAATAAAATATTTAAAAATATATATTAGAATTAAAAAAACGATTTTTGAAGTTTTAGTATTTATCTTGGACAATGTTTTATTAAATGAAATGAAATATAAAGAAATTTTGAAAACCACTAGAATTTGAAACGACAAATTAAGCTACTAAAATCCTATCTAGAAATTACTAGAAAATTCAAATTCTTCAAAATTTTATCAAAACAAGTAAATTCACTTTTAGAATTTTAAAACTTTGATATAAATGAAATAATTCATTCAAATAACTCATCCAAACACATCCATAGAGAATTTACAAATATCCGTATCTTTTAGACCGTTTGATACCAAAACTGCCTCTATTTTGATCACCCAATTTTTAGAGGCTTTCATTTTGGTTACCGAATGACTTCAAAAAATATTCAATGATCAAAATAAAAGTGACATAGATTTTGAATGACCAAAACGGAAGTGTAAACATGAGGTAGACATGATTTGGCATGTACAATCAACCGTCATTAAAGATTTAACGCTTAAGTGATTAAAATAAAAACACTCTAAAAATTAAGTGACAAAATTGCAATAATTTCTTTTAGAGGATCAAAATGAAAACGCAAAGTTAGATGACCAACTGGGTAATTTAGTCATTTTAGAATGTGAATAAAGTATAATTTGCACGCCCACCCCATGTTCGTATAAATTACTAGTAGAAAGCAGAAATAATGAAAATCATTTTTTTTTCCAGAAAATGGAAATCTTCTTAATAGCAGGAATAATCATCTGCTAATTTACAACTCTTTCCTTGCATTCTTCTCTCTCCATATGGCCATTTAGTTTAAAATTCAATTTTTAGAGATTCCAAAGTGATGTAGAAAGTGCAAGCAATGATCCCTATAAACAGAAGCTCAAGTTATGAGAAATTGCAGTCAAAGCAACCCTTGGAAAATGACATTTAAAGAATATGAAGCATTCAATCCATCTTTGTATCTTCAAAGTCAGTTCATTTGAGATAAAACTTAAAAGTTAAAAAAAAAAAAAAAAAAAAACCATTTCCCGGAACATTCTCAATATCTATCGTCTGATTAATCAGTACTCCAAGCTCTACAATTTACTATTTATTAAGCAAGTCGAACAAGAATATAAATGCAAGTACAAGGATAGTAAAAAAAAAAAAGGAACATGAAAAGGTCCAACAATTTGATATGGAACCCTTTGGATAATTGATGAATAGTTCTATGCAGCTTATATTCAATCAAATTATTGTATTACCTTTGTTTTTATTCCATGGCTTGTAGTAGATCACAAGAAATTTTATGCACCTGAACCATGTATGTCTATGGAAGAGTTGGAGAATCATCTTCAGCATAGTATGAACTGCTAAAACCCATCTTGCTCGAGTTTTTGATGAAACAACAACAAATTCATCTTCACCAGTATTCCCAAGTAATGCTATTTTCTTGTTAGAACTCGATAAATATTAGCTGATAGCATAACAATGGACATAGCAATGGTCATCAACACAAAACAATTTGGCAAAGGTGGTTATGGTGTATCCAATATTGATTGACATTCACCATCCGAGGCTTCCATAGTGTACGATCTGCAACTGAAATAGAAAACCGTACTCATCATGGAATCCATGAGCACCACAAACGAATACATTATTACCAACAGAGGCCCTTCCCAGATCCTAGAAGACCCATCTGCATAACTTAATACTTTTACTCTATGTTCAAACAACCCTTCCACAAATGCTAAACCAATTGTAGATCCAAGAAATATCAAGAGACCAACTTGAGTCTGCCCCTTAATAAGAACACCGGCCCGAAGCATTGCCTGCGGTCCTGAAACTTCCTCCAACACGCAGATTACAATCCCGATATTGCAAACAACAATGGCATACGCGAAGACAACCGAGAACACTAGCCCCATCATTATCACCGCATACACAATCAAGTCAGGTGCAAAGCCAACAACAGAAAGCAAGCTACATGCCACAACAAGGAAAACAAAGAAAGTGGTCACACAAGCAACAATAACCATACACATCCACACATATGTGCAAACGAGCCGCCTCCAAAACTTTAGGATTATCGTGAAAAACTTTGAAGCATCGGCCGGTTTCCTCGAGTAAGTACAATCTACACAATAAACCACCGCAGCCTTGGATAACAAAGACAATGTGATGAACAAAGGGAAGCACATTGCGGAGGAAACAGCCGACTCGGCGAACCTTTGTGACGACTGTTTGATGAAAGGCTTCAATGGGAGTCCACAGGTTTTGGCAACTAACAAAAGCCTAACAGTTAATCTCTTCACAATGGAATGATCAACTAACAAATTAGACATAAAGACCAAAGATACAGGGCAAATTAACAAAACTGCAATGATAAAAAAACTGGACGAATTGTACCGTAAAATCCTAACAGTTTCTCTTAAGATCTCTAATGCATTCATCGAATGGAATTGGTGGTTATCATCACTAACATCATAGGATGATTCTAGCTCAAAACTTTCTTCATGGGTTTCCTTAGATCCTTCTTTCTCTAAATGATCTGATCTCATTCGTACGCTACCAGTTTCCATTTTCGTTAATCAAAACCCAGAAAAGATATCGACCCCAGCAGCTAAACAAACACAGGAAATTATATAAAACAGAAGTGTAAATCAGATCTGCAAGAGCTTGACCCACCTTTGTAATCCCCGAGAAGTTCACGAAGAAAACACAGTAAAAGTGAAAAGCATGAAGATTGTGGGATTGGAGGGAAATTCTCGAGTGTTAAAAAAAAAGTCTTTTATGGAAGAAGAAGAAAAGAAAGATTGGTTATTAGAAAAAAAAAACGTACGAATTTGGATGTTATAGCATTGGCATGGCAAAACAAAGGGCATGTCTGAAGAAGTTAGCTGCCATTTTTTGAGGTGCTATGCCATCGTGCCGGCGTTCGTTAGTCTGTAACGGATTGAAAATGGGCTTTGCTTTTTTATGTTTTGGGGTTTTCAAGATTGGGAAATAGTTGTCAACACTGGACATGGAGGAAATCAGATTCAACAGGTGACTACCATTTTTGGAATTTGCGGCCTAAATCTTTTACAAAATTGGGATTTTCTTTATAAAAACCAATTGGGCTTTTGATTGATTAAACCAGGATAAACTACAGTATACTCATTTTAAAATAGAATTTATTTTATTTTAATTATTTTTTAATTTAATTGCCTTAATTAAGATAGGCTCACGTGGTTAACTCATTGAGAGTAATTGAATCTTAGGATCTCTACATATTAAACTTTGATCAAATTAAGAAGATTTTGGTTCCCAGTGCTGCTGACAAAAAGTAAGGCGTCTAAAAGCTGGAAGCTTGACTTGAAGAAGTGTACACCTGCGCAGCTCAAAACTATCCAAGGTGAAGAAGCTTCTTCAACATTGGCACTCACACACACACACGTGCATATCTCATTGCCTGATCTGCTTAATGAAAGCATGGATGAAGTCAAGTAATTGTTATGAGAATGATGATTAATACAGATTTCAGGACATAATTCTTAAGTTCCCTAAACAGAGCTGCGGTGGAGATGGGTACGGTGGGGGAATTTGGGTGGCTTTGACTCTGACTCAGGTGAGGATAAGTGATAGGAGGCTTGAAGATGCTGTATGGAGATGGTGGTTGTTGAGCAGTAGAGAAAAAAAAAAGAGAGAGAGGTCCCAAACAAAAATTAAAATATCACTTTTCTATTATTCAATGGGTTAATTCAATGGGTTAATGTCTCAAGTGAGTAATTCATTAATGGATTATTAAAATTTGTAACCACAGTGATTAATTCAAATAATAGTGACTAAAATATGAGAGTTTTTTATATAAATAATATAAAAAATTAATTAATTACGAAAATAAATTGGAGGATAAATTATTTATGAAAATATGTTGTTTGTTAAAGTACCCGTCGGTGTAGCCTGACACATTGGTGGCACCACCCTCCTTTTTTAACCAATTATTATGTAATCATATGTTTTAAAGAAAAATATAATCTTTTATTAGTGCCGACACTGTGTCAGGTAACATTGATATATATTTTTCTAAAATATCCGTAAAAATACAAGTATATATGGTAAAAAAAATTTGTAATGGAGTCGCCAGTTTGTCAGGCGGCACCGGTGAATTTTAAAAAAAAACAATGTCAGATAAAAAGCTGAGACAAGAAAAAATATTTTTTAATGGGTGTCATCAGTGTGTCAAGCAACACCAATGAATTTTTAAAAAAAATGGTGTCAAAAAAAGTTGCGACAGGAAAAAAATATTTTTTAATAGGTGTCGTCGGTGTATCATGTGACACCACTGATAATTTCAAAATAAATTATTTTTTAATAGGAGCTACCGATGCGTCAGACAACGCCACTAATAATTTTTAAAATATACATTTTTAATAGGTGTCGTTGGTGTGTTTGGCAACACCATTGATAATTTAAAAAAAATTATTTTTTATGAGTGCCGCAAATGTGTCAGACGACACTTGTACATTTTTAAAAAAAAAAGGTTGTTAGGGAAAACAATGAAAATCGAAAAAAACAATTATTAGTGGTGCTACCAACATGTTAGGTGACACTAGTAGTTTCGCGATGCTATCAAGATGTACCAACTAGTATTTATACCCAACCCCCCCCCCACCAATTCTATTGAAGTTTTGGGTTTCTGTTTAAATATTTTGTTTGAGTTGAAGTTTTTGCTTTCTATTGAAGAAAAGAAGAAAAAAGAGGAAAGATTTATGTTTAGTAGAAAGGGAGAAAACAGAAAAGAAAAGAAGAAACATTTGTGTTTTAGACTTCAAAAATCAAGTTTGAGTTTATAAGGTTAGTTTGTAATTATTTGTATGTAATTATATTTTTCAGTAGGATCTAATATTTTTTTTAAATAAAAGCTATTTTTTATTTTTATTTTATTTTATCCTGCATGCCTCAATCATCTGTCGGTAGACCACGAGGGTTTTAGACTTCCCAATACCCGAACAAGTAAACCATTTGAAAATAAAGCAAACTTGTTAGAACAAATTTTCATAAAAAAATTCTTGATGGAAATTTTAAATTTTTTACCTATTTACAAGAGGGAACACATGTGGTTGGTGACTCACTGATACTAGAAATGACATCCTGTACAGTGCCTAGGACTATAGTATTATTAGGCACCCATCTATATCTTGTGTATAGAGCTTTGTCGCTCGAAAACACTTACAATATAATGTTGCTAATTCTGCTGAGCCCCAACTATATGAACAGGCAGCTTGCAAATCAGTCAATAGAGACGAGTACATCATGTGGACTTTACTATTTGCGTCTGGCATAAATACCCCTTATCAGTTGCTCAGTTGCAGTATATACGCTCGAGCAGCACACATATTCTCCAACTCAGTGGCACTACTCGATGAGGTTTCAAAATTTTCCTTTAACCAAGATTTCAAAATGGTAAACCTAGCTTCACCATCAACGGGCGAGCGTCCAAGCAATTAATAGCAGAATATCATAGGTTCGAACACTTTACCTAAACCTATGACCGTATCATTGTCAATTGGGAGCCCGAGTTTGTAATGCCCTAAATAATTTATTTCTGTTTTTGTAAATTTTAACACAAATATGTATTTGCTTTAGTGATTAAGTGTTCTGGGTGTGTGTGTAAGGTCTTGGGTTCAAGTCTCACTTTTGGCAAATTCTGTTATTTTTTATCCTAGCCTTATCCCTGTTAGGTAGGCTTATGTATTATTATTTGTAAACTTATATTAGAATGAGTCTACTGGTTCGAGTGGTAAGGAGTTAGTTTGTTAGAGGTCTTGTGTTCAAATCCCTATGCGAGTGTGTGTGTTAATTTTTATTTCGGATATCTGTTAGAGGTTTGATGGAGTTGGGAGTTTGAAGTAGTTAGATGTGGTTAGTGGGGAGGATATTATGGGATGCGGTTGTTAGTGGGGAGTGGAGATGTTAATCAAAATCAAATTGATTATCTTTTTATTTTATTTTATTTTTTTCAAATTTTTTCTATCTTCCCAAAAGTTTGATGTTAGTTTTCTCTTTTCTCTTTCACATTCTTCTTTCTCTTCTTTTTCCTGCAATTCTGTCTATAATCTTCTGTTGTATCATTGTATTTCAAAATTTTTGTGTTCATCGTGTGATTCTGGTAAGTAGGGTTTTGTTTGACTATAGGTTTCGGTTTCTGTAAACTGATTGAGATTATTCTTTTCGTTGGAATTTCAATAATGGGGTAAAGTAGGAGGAAAGTAATTCTTTGAGAACGTTTTACGCAGAAGTTGTCGGGGAACTTGTGATTAGCTCTTCAACTACTTAAATCGTGAGAGTAATGGTTCTTATCGGCGGTAAGTTCGTTTGTGCGATTCGATTTTTTGTTATGGATTTTGTAAATTATCTGTTAATCAGTCGTTAGAATGCTGTTTTTAGGTTCTGGTGGTCTCGAGAGTGGGTTTGCATCAAAATTGAACCAGGTGTGCACTTAAAACTCAAGAAAACGAGGTTCGACAAAAGCTAAAAATTGGGTCTATCGAAACCACACGGGCATGTGGCCGGCCGTGTGGTTGGTCGTGTGCGACAAACGGCTGTGTGACTGTCAAAGGTGAGGCCATGTGCGAGACATGGCCGTGTGACAACGATTGTGTGGCTGTGTGGGCTACACGGGCTAGGCCAGATTGGACGTGTGGATGCACACAGACATACCACATAGGCGTATAGATTTTGGGCCAGGCCGTGTGGGCCATATGGGCAAGGCTAATTTGGGCATGTGAGCCACACGAGCATGTAGGCCCAAACTTCTGAAATTTTCCCTAAGGTCGCACGGGTTGTTCCAAACATCTGTGGGCCTATCATAGGGTCGATAAGGGCTAATCAAACCCTTTTTCATGTGATCTAATAATTTGATAGTCTAATCTGAGTAGGAAACTGTTATGTATGTCTGACTGTACTGTTTAAGTATATATGTTATCCGTATACGAGCATGTTAGGCATGTTAAATCTATTATTTCTATATATGTATTTTGTATCTGTGTTTGGGGTAGGATTTGTATATGCGGAGGAAGTGATCTGTACGGCAACCTTTTGCCTATATTCTGGCAGCTTAACTGCATATTATCTGTTGTGTTTCGCATCGACGCTATATAGTGTATAGGGATGGGTAGGTGTTTTTAACCCCACATGGTGTGATGGGATGGACGGAAATGGTGTGTAGAGGATGGTGGTAGGATTCTGTATATCTGTCTTGATTATTTGATTCTGATATCTGTATTTGCTAATGACTTAAATCTATATTTGTATTTGTCATGCATATAAGAATATTTTGTACATTTGTATGTTTATCTCTATTGGTTTACACACTGAGTTTATGAAAACTCACATCTGTTTGTCTGTTCTGTACAAGTAACCCTCAGACTTAGGCGGGTCGATGCGACGGAGGCTCAGTGATGACCAATAGATAAAACATCCTTTGAGTTTTCTATATTTTTAAAATTCTAGATTTATTTTAGAGTTTTTAAATTTTGGGAATCTCTGTAATGTATGGTTTTAACTGTTGGTTTTGGTTTGATTTTTTTTATCCTGCATTATTGTTGAAACGATTTACGAAAAGATGATTTTACGTAAACAAAAGTTTTTTTGGAAACACAAATTGAGAATATAATGACTTTTAACATTTTCGCTGCAAATTATGTTTTGGCAAATGAATAAATTCACAATGGTTTTGGCAATAAACAAGTAAATGAAGTTTTGTAAAATTTGGACACTTTATAACAAGTAACTTTATAAAGTTTTTGTCAAAATAAAAACAGTTTCAAAACCCTTCTTCGTAACAATCCCGGATTCGGCCATAATGTCTAGGTCAGGTTTGGAGTGTTATATTTAGTGGTATCAGAGCCATGTTGCAAAACTCGGACTGTGAATTTTGGGTTCCAAAATTGGGTTTGGAAAAGGATTGGTTTGTACACAAAAAATTGTTTCTTTTTAAGTATGTGGTACACCGAGTCTCCGGCGTCGATCCTGTAAGTACTTCTGGACTTAGAAAACATTGTTTTTGGAACTCTCTAAAATTGTACTGAGTTAGTTAGATACTAAACTTCTGAAACATTTCTGAACTTCTGCTATCTAAGGCATAAAACATCTGCTAATAAACACTGAAACTGATCCATAAAATTTTAAAATGTAGATAAATTTCAAATTACGATGAGCGCATAAGGAATACGTGGTCGAAGTTTTTGTGGGCGCAACAGACACCGTAGGGGGCTCGAGCTGAGTCTTCTTCTTTGGACAGTATGTTGAATCTTGATACGAGTGAGACACCGGTTTCACTTGCTACTGAGACTGGGTCTTGAAGTCACTCAGCTTGGGATGGCGCACTGTCCTAAGCCATGTTGATAGTTTTAGAGAGGGTCACTGGATCCTATTTTGAATCTGGGGGCCGTGGGTCGGTAACTAAACGACTCTGGTCTAATGTAGCTGAGCTATTTAGGGGGGTCACTGGAGTCGGCCCTACTGTGGCTGAGTACTGGTTGAGGCCACTAAGAGGATAATGAATAACATCCACTGCACTCCTGAGCAAAAAATTGAAGGGTGCAGTTTCTTTGCTTCGCGATGAGGCATATCAGTGGTGGTTATTGGTTGAGGAGGGTACTCAACTGGATCGCCTGAATTGGGACTACTATAAGACTGCCTTCTAGGGAAAATATGAGGGTGCGAGCTATATTGATACTCATAGGCATGAGTTCATAAATCTCAGGCAAGGTGATAAGCCTGTGTCTGAGTAAGACGCTGAATTTTTATATTGAATTGCTACGTTCGAGGCATGGTGGCATCCGAGTATGAGAAATGTATCCGTTTTGAGGACGACTTAAGGGATAGTTTGAGGGTATTGATTACTCCGTAGAGGGAGCGGGAGTTTACTGTTTAGGTAGATAAGGCGAAGATCGCCGAAGAGGTTAAGCACGTAGAGTGCTAGAATAGAGACCGAGAGAAAAGCAAGAATAAGAGGGATTCAGAGCCTTCTAGTTCTATTCAGAGGCTTAAGAAACGGGCCAGACCTGATGGGCCTGTTAGAATGAGAGTCCCTGTTATTCCTGCTAGGATTCAGCCTTGTAGTGATTGTGGTAGGCACCATCTAGGTGAGTGTTGGAGGAGATTGGGGGGGTTTTTCTGCGATGTGGGTCATTAGAGAATTGGATTAGAGTGTTCCACATCATGCTGATCAGATGCTAGATTCGAGACCTAGTTTTGTTCAGCCTTAGAGGACAGTACAACAACCACCTAGGGGTCGTGGACCGACTAGGGGTGGTAATGGTATGGGCCAATGATAGAGAGCACCAGGAAGAGGTGCTAATTAGACTGAGCCGAGGCAGCCTGCACTGGTTTATGCTACTCAATGCTGAGAGGACAGAGACTCCCCTAATGTGATCACGGGTACGTTCTTTATTTTTGATGCCCCATATACTGCTTTGATAGACATAGGTTCTACAAAATCCTATGTAGCTAATACTGTTTTTGAAAACTTGGGGATTATTGTTGAGCGTTCTTTGGTGCGATTACTGTACAGAGTCCGTTGGGACAATCTGTTTGGGTAAATAGACTTTATAGGAATGTTCTGTTAGAAGTACAAGGGGTTATGTTTCCAGCAAATTTGATGGAGCTACTGTTTGGGGAGTTCAACTTAATTCTGGGTATGGACTGGTTAGTAAAGCACCTAGTTAGTCTGGACTAGACGACCAAGAAGGTCATTTTGAGAATTAAAGATGATAAAAAAATTGTTGTGATCGGCAAGTGTCGAAATTACCTGTCTAATGTGATCTCTGCTCTAGCGACCAAGAAATTGGTTCAGAAGGGGTGTGAGGCGTATTTAGCTTACGTTAGTGTTTCAGTTTCTAGAGACTCTTCGATTGGAGATACCAGAACAGTGAGGGAATTTTTGGATGTTTTTCCTAAGGAGTTACCGGGTTTACCTCTAAATTGGGAAGTTGAGTTTAGCATTGGGCTTCTACCAAGTACAGCTTCGGTGTCCATCACTCCATACCATATGGCACCAAAAGAGCTTACAGAACTTAAAGCTCAACTTCAAGAGCTTCTAGATTGTGGTTTCATCCGTCCTAGTGTCTCTCCGTGGGGGCACCAGATCTGTTTGTAAAGAAAAAGGATGGTACCGTGAGGATGTGTATCGAATATCGGCAACTGAATAAGTTGACTATGAAGAATAAGTACCCACTTCCGAGGATCGATAATCTGTTTGATCAGTTCCAAGGGGCTTTAGTATTCTCGAAAATAGATTTCCATTTTGGGTATCATCAACTTAGGGTTACGGAAGCTGATATTCATAAGACAGCTTTTAGGACTCGTTATGGGCACTACGAGTTCTTAGTTATACCATTTGGTTTAACGAATGATTCGGCTGCATTCATGGATATGATGAACCGATTTTTCAGTAGTATCTGGATCAATTCATCATAGTCTTCAACGACGATATTCTAGTGTACTCTAAGATTGAGGACGAGCATGATAAGCATATTAGAGTAGTGTTTTAGATACTCCGAGAGAAGCAACTCTACACTAAGTTGAGCAAATGCGAATTCTGGTTAGGGGAAGTAACATTTCTAAGGCACGTGGTTTCTGCGGAGGGGATTCGAGTTGATCCTAAGAAGAATGAGACTATGCTTGATTGAAAACAAGCTAAGAACATTTTTGAGATCTGCAGTTTTCTAGGTCTTGCGGGTTACTATTGGAGGTTTGTTGAGGGGTTCTCACTGATTGTCGCTCCTCTGACTAAGCTTTTTTGCAAGAATGTTCTTTTCGTCTGGACTGATGTGCAAAAATTGAACTTTAAAAAGCTCAAGGCTATTCTAATTCAGGCTCCTGTTCTGATACAATCTGAATTTGGTAAGGAGTTTACGGTGTATAGTGATGCGTTGCACGTCGGTTTGGGATGTGTATTGATGCAAGATGGTAAGGTTGTGGCTTATGCGTCTAGACAGCTTAAGCCGCACAAGAGGAATTATCCGACGCATGATCTCGAGTTAGTTGCTGTGGTGTTTGTATTAAAGATATGAAGGCACTATCTATATGGTGAGAGGTGTATCATTTACACCGATCACAAGAGCCTCAAGTACTACATTACTCAAAAGGAGTTGAATCTTAGGCAGCGTTGATGGGTTAGCTACTCAAAGATTATGACTGCACGATAGAATATCATTCCGGTAAGGCCAATGTAGTGACTGATGCTCTTAGTCGTAAAGTGATAACTGATTTGAGGGTGATGTTCGTTCGTCTTAGTTTGTTTGATGATGGGGGTTTGTTAGCCGAGTTACAAGTTAAGCTGACTTGGATTGGGCAAATTTGGGAAAAGTAGTTAGGGGATGAGTCTCTGGTTTTGCAGTTTCACAGGTTGAGAGCGGTAGTACTTCTGATTTTGGACTGAATAAGGATGGAGTTCTGTATTTTCAAGTTGTGTACCGAATGATTCTGATTTAAGATAGTCAATTCTGAGGGAAGCGCATAGTAGCCCTTATGCTATGCATCCCGGTGTAATAAGATGTATCGGGATCTCCGTGAACTGTACTGGTGGCTAAGTTTGAAAGGTGAGGTAACGGATTTCATATGTCATTGCCTAAAGTGCCAGCAAGTTAAGGCTGAGCACCAGTTGCCTTCAAGTTTGCTCCAACTCGTTAAAATCCCCTTATGGAAATGGGAGCGTATGATGATGGACTTTGTCAGTGGGTTGCCTTTAACACCCATTAAGAAGGATTCTATATGGGCCATAGTGGATCAGTTGACCAAGTCCACCCATTTTATTATAGTTCAAACAGGCTACTCTCTGCAAAATTTAGCGAAGCTCTACATTTTTGCTATTGTAAGACTGTACGGGGTTCCAATTTCTATAATTTCTGATAGGGATCATTGTTTCACTTCTCGGTTATGAAAGAAACTGTATGAAGCTCTGGGTTTGAGATTAGACTTCAATACTGTGTTTCATCCTCAGACCAATGGTCAATCTGAGAAGGTGATTCAGATACTTGAGGATATGCTTCAAAGCAGTGTAATTGATTTTCGAGGTAGTTGGGAGGATTTTCAAACATTAGCTGAGTTCACCTACAATAATAGTTTCCAGTCTAACATCCAGATGACACCTTACGAGGCTTTGTATAGTTGTAAGTCTCGTACTCCGCTATGTTGGACTGAGTTGGGTAAACGACAAGTTTTGGGTCTTGATTTGGTTTCTGAGACTAAAGATAAAGTCAAATTGATACAAGATCGTCTTAAGGCAGCTTCTGGTAGACAAAAGTCTTATGCAAATCTAGAAAGAAGAGATATCGAGTACTCTGTAGGTAACTTCGTATTCTTTGAGGTATCTCCGTGGAAGAAAGTTTTGAGGTTCGGTCGTAATGGCAAGTTGAGTCCTAGGTCCATTGGGTTGTATTAGATTCTGAAGCGTGTGGGACCGGTTGCTTTACAGTTAAAACTACCTCCAGAGTTAGACTGTATCCATGATGTGTTTCACGTCTTGATATTAAGGCGGTATCGGTCTGATCCATCTCACTTTGTCTCTGTTAAGGAGATCGAGGTTAGAACGGACTTGACTTTTAAGGAGGAGTCGTATCAGGTTTTGAATCGAGATATTAAGGTTCTGAGGAGGAAGTCCATACCGTTGGTAAAGGTTCTGGGGCGAAATCACGGCACTGAGGAGGCCACGTGGGAACCTGAGGACTCGGTGCATCAACAATATCCTTATCTGTTCGAATCAAGTAAATTTTGAGGCCAAAATTTTTTTAGGGAGTAGAGTTGTAACGCCCTGAATAATTTATTTCTGTTTCTGTAAATCCTGACACAAATATGTATCTACTTCAGTGGTTAAGTGTTTTGGGTGTTTGTTAGAGGTCTTGGGTTCAAGTCTCACTTTTGGCAAATTCTGTTATTTTTTATCCCAACTTTATCCCTACTGAGTAGACTTATGTAATATTGTTTGTAAAGTCATATCAGAATGAGCCTACTGGTTTGAGTGATAAGGAGTTAGCTTGTTGGAGGTCTTGTGTTCGAATCCCTACACGAGTGTGTGTGTTAATTTTTGTTCCCGATATCTGTTAAAGGTTCAGTGGAGTTGGTAGTTTGAAGTAGTTGGATATGGTTAGTGGGGAGGATATTATGGGATGTGGTTGTTAGTGGAGAGTGGAGATGTTAATCAAAATCAAATTAATTATCTTTTTATTTTATTTTATTTTATATTTTTTCAAATTTTTCTCTCTTCCCAAAAGTTTGACATTAGTTTTCTCTTTTCTCAGCCACATTCTTCTTTCTCTTCTTTTTCCTGCAACTCTGTCTATAATCTGCTGTCGTATCATTGTATTTCAAAATTTCGGTACTCATCATGCGATTCTAGTAAGTGGGGTTTTGTTTGACTGTAGATTTCGGTTTTGGTAAACTGATTGGGATTATTCTTTTCGTTGGAATTTCAATAATGGGGTAAAGTAGGAAGAAAGTAATTCTTTGAGAATGTTTTGCGCAAGAGTTGTCGGGGAATATGTGATTAACGCTTAAACAGCCTAAACAATGAGCGTAGTGGTTCTTATTGGTGGTAAGTTCGTTTGTGCGATTCGGTTTTTTGTTGTGGATTTTGAAAATTTTCTGTTAATCAGTAGTTGGAATGCTGTTTTTAAGTTTTGGTGGTCTCGGGAGTGGGTTCGCATCAAATCTGAAGTAGGTGTGTACCTTAATCTCGAGAAAACGAGGTTTCGACAAAAGCCAAAAATTGGGTCTGTCGATGCCACACGGGTGTGTGGCCAGCCGTGTGCGAGACACGACCGTGTGACGACGAGCGTGTGGGCCCACACGTGTAAGCCACATGGGCATGTGAGCCCAAAATTTTTAAAATTTTCCCTAGGGTCACACGGGTTGTTTTGAACATCTGTGGGCCTACCGTAGGGTGAATAAGGGCTAATCAAACTCTTTTTCATCTAATATTCTAATCTGAGTAAGAAACTGATATGTATGTCTGGCTGCACTGTTTAAGTATGTATGTTATCCGTATGCGAGCATGTTAAGCATGTTAAATCAGTTATTTCTGTATCTGTATTCTGTATCTATGTTTGGGATGGGATTTGTATATGCGGAAAAAGTGATCTGTAAGGCAACCTTTCGCCTATATCCTGGTAGCTTGACTGCATATTATCTATTTTGTGTCGTATCGACATTATATGGCATGTAAGGATGGGTGAGTGTTTTTAACCCCACATGGTGTGATGGGATGGACAGAGATGGTGTGTAGAGGATGGGGCTAGGATTCTGTATATCTGTCTGGATTAGCTGATTCTGATATTTGTATCTACCAATGACTTAGGTCTGTATTTGTATTTGTCTTGCATATAAGAATATTGTGTACATTTGTATGTTTATCTCTGTTGGGTTACACACTGAGTTTTTGAAAACTCACATCTGTTTGTCTGTTATGTACATGAACCCTTGAACTTAGGCGGGTCGGTGCGACGAAGGCTCAGCGGTGACCACTAGATAAAACTACATTTGGGTTTTCGGTATTTTTAAAATTCTGGATTTATTTGAGAGTTTGTAATTTTTGGGACTTTCTTGACTGTATGGTTTTAACTGTTGGTTTTGGTTTGATTGTTTTCTATCCTGCATTGTTGTTGAAATGATTTTCAAAAACAACGGTTTTATGCAAACAACGGTTTTTCTGGAAACACGAACTAGGTTTCTAAAATATAATGACTTTTAAGATTTCTGCTACAAATTATGTTTTGGCGAATGAATAAAATCACAACGGTTTTGGTAATAAAAAAGTAAATGAATATGTTTTGTAAAATTTGGACACTTTATAACAAGTAACTTTATAAGGTTTTTGTTACAGAGTTGCAATGCGACATTTTCCAGAGCGAGATGCACTCCCCACACGAAAAATGAAATGTGTGCAGAGCGCCACCGCTCAACCAAGGCGGATATTAAGTTGACCCTAAACTCAAACAACCGAATCAATGTCGCTGCTCCAAATCTGACGGCGTCCAAGTATGGCAAAATACGTTCATCTAGCTGATAGCTCAGACCATTGACACATGCCCTCAACACTCGGTACTCGCCCTATCTATATTAAATTATAGCATGAGTTAAATATGACAATTAAATAAAAAATGGCGTGCAACTTTATAAATATATCAGTGAATAACAAATAACAATTTTTTTATTGACACATTAATCATCATTATTATATGATCGGTTGCTCGATCAAAAATTCATTTCTATATTTGCACAAACAATAAAAATTTTAATCATCGACTAAAAAATTTTTTAAAATAATTTACTATAACTCGTACTTTTTAACTTAAATTTAAGTATCATTATTAAAATATATATAAATATAGACACAACAAACTGTAGCAAACAACCCATTCTCGTAATTCAATTTCCCTATCCCATTTTGGTAATTATTTAATTTTTATGTTATTTTTATTATCTTAAACATTAAATCTAAAATTATTATTACAAACTAAAAAAACAAACATTAAAACTATATTAATCCATCCCTACACCTTAAACACAAATATAGTCTTTACAAATAAAAATATAAACAAATATAGTCTTTACAAATAAAAATATAATCTTAAATATTAAATCTAAATATTAAAAATAATTAAAATTTTAAATATTAATAAAATATAAAAATTATTATAACAAACAATAAAAACATACCTTAAAACTATCAAATTTTCTCCCCCTAAAACACCAACACAAATCACCATTCTCTTATAACACCAACACTATAAATATATATATATATATATATATTTTTTTTCTTTCAACCTCAGCTAAGTGAAAGGGGAGGGGTCATGGGTTTTATAAGGGGAAGGAAAAAAAAATAAAACTGAAAATGAAAATAAAGGGGGGAGCTCGTGATCTCCCCATTTATTTATTTTTTAGTTTTTTTTTCTCTTTCAACGTTTCTTTTACACTCAATTTTTTTAAAAAAAATTATTGGTGCCGTCTAACAGACCGGCAACACCATTAAAAAATTATTTATTTTTTATTTTTTTCATCGTGTATACCCATATTTTCACATAATTACACAATGATTGACTGACAAGGGAGGGTGGTGCCGCCAATGTGTCAAGCGGCACCGTCGGGCATTGTAGCAAACAGTCCATTTTCATAAATAATTTGTCTCCCAACCTATTTTAGTAATTAATTAATTTTTTTATATTATTTATATAAAAAAATCTAAAATAGGACAAATCCTATTTCAGAGTGACCATGAGTGTAGTTTATCCTTAAATCTATATTGATATTATGTTATCATATTTATACTGTTTAATGAGAAATGGTAACCTTATTAGCATAAATGGAAATACTTAGGTACTTAAAATGATGAATTAGACATGTAATGAACTTAAACAAGTGAAGTAGAAGTGGTAGTATAGTATAGTAGTTTGTAAGATTGGCATAAACATGAATTTATGATATGGAAAGCATTTGGTATAAAATGATATGAGATTAAGTTAACTATTGTATGGGATAGCTTTCATGTTGGCTGAATTGTTTGGTAAATGAATGGTAAAGTTGCAGGTTGGTGAACACTTGAAATTGCAAAAATATAATGTGACAGTCAAATGACTTTGCGACGAGAAATGACATATAATAAAACGACGAGACGAGGAACCTCGTGGCCTCAACGAGGTCAAAATAGTGAGTGACGTCGCGACGTCAGGACGTGATGTGAAAAATTGTTTGGCGGCCTCACGATGTGAAAGGATTGATGTCACGACGTTAATCCCAATATTTTGAATTTCTTACAAATTGGTCCTATTTCTATCTCGGGTTAGCTTTAAGGCTTTCGTAAGCTCTTGTAAGACCCAAAAATGATTGTATATTTATTTGAATGCATATTTTTCTTGAATTTAATCATCTAATAGTATAATTTTATTGTAAATGATCATAGTTGCTCCAACAACGAGTGTGACACCTTGTAGCTCGGACCCGACGATCGGGTCAGGTAATGGGGTGTTAAAATTTGAATATGTTAAGAGTGTTAGAGACTGAGACGTAGCTTCCAATTTCTTTTGAATTTGCCTTACTTTCTTTTTCTTGGTTTAAATATGGTAAAGGTCCCTATACTCTTCCAAAATTTAAACTTTAATCATTATACATTAATTTTGAGACATTAAGTCCCTATACTTTTTATTTAAAATTTTAGTCCCTCATTATATTTTTCCTTTATAATAGGTGATGTCGTTGTTATAAAAAAGGTAAAATAACTCTTTTAGTCCTCAACATTTACATTTTCTTGTCAATTTGGTTCTTACTTAAAAAGTACATAAACAATTACAAAAAAAAGTTTTAAAATTCAAAATTTTTTTCCATATTTTCAATAAAATAAAATTGTGAAAATTTAACAAATCTTTAAAATTAAAAATAATAAATAAATTTTTAAATATGAAAGATATAAATTGTTCAGTTTATATTAAATCAAATTTGAACAAGTTTTTACATTAAATATATATCAAAAATATTTTTATGTAAATTTAATTATAAAATATTAGTATAAAATAATTTTAAATAATGATACAAACTCTAAATTGATTCAAAATTGAAGCCCAAAAAGAAGAATCAAATCAGTATCATTAAACCCCATCTCCATCTCCATCCTTATCTTCCTATTATTTTAATTATAATCGATTCAGAGTTTATTCATTATTTAAAATTATTTTATATTAATATTTTATATAATTTATAATTAAATTATCATAAATATATGTTTTATATATAATTAATCTGATTTAAAATAAAAAAATTGTTCAAATTTGATTTAATAGAGATAAAAAATTGCTTAAAATTAAAAGATGTTATAAAACAAAGAGAGATGGAGAGAATAAAGAAGAAAGAAAATATGAAAGCAACAGAGGTCAGATTTTATTGATCAAAATGGGTGACTACAATGATTCACCAGAGTTTCTATTTATAGACATAAGAAGTATAAAAGAAGTAAGATCTAATTCTAATAACTATTAGAATTTAAAGTACATTAAAACTTTATCTTGATCATGATGGACATCCACTTAATAAGATATTCATAACACTCCCCATTGGATGTCCATTGGTAGATAATGTACCTTGTTAAAACCTTATTAGGAAGAATCTTGTGGGATAAACTATAATACGTATAATATGCTGCCTCATTAAAAACCTTACCAGGAAAACCTAATGGGACAAAACCTCGATTAAGGGAAAAAGAGTGCAATGCGTATTTACTCTCCCTCATGAAAACATCACATATTTTCTCATATTCGACGTATTCAATCTTGAATACTAGTTTTTCAAATGACTATTTGAATGTATTTGCTAAGAACTTTTATTACCATTCTTTTAAAAGTCATGAGTGAGAGAAATTTGGGGAAAACATATTTTGATCTCTTTAGGAGATTCAACAATAATTATAACAAACTTCAATCATGATTCTTTAAAAAAAACAAATAGGTATTTTGGATCATTTTATAATCCTCCTTCAACTACTATTCACTAAGTCAAATTTACCACATATGTTCAAATTATTTCAATTCATATAAATGAACAATTTCTCGAGAATTTCAATATGCTTCTACTATCCTAAATCCTTCAAGGATTTTAATATAAATTTTACTATATAGTGATTCATAAAAGGATGTAACAATAATCATTAGACATAAGTTAAATCTTTTATGAATTGTCAAGTTAATAATATATCTAAAGGTTATTTCATCCACCATAAAAGAATATTATATCTTTTCATAATCAATGCCAAGACTTAGTGAAAAACTTCATTTTTTTATTCTGCTTTTTCAAAACAACTTCAATTGCACCCTCACTGGCTTTATACCTTTAGATATTTGGACTACTGGTCCAAAAACTCCATGAATTTAATTGTACTTGAGTTGCGTCTTTCTATTTTGATGAATTTATTCCATATCTATATTTCTTAATGGATTTATTCACGATCCTCCTTTTATTTCATTATTTCAATAATAATATTGCATGCAAAATCATTATAGATCACTTTTATTATTCAGTTCCACATTTTCTCGAATTGACATAACTTATCGAGATCTCTTATTTTCATTATTTTAAATTTCAGTTTTAGGTACTTGAATCTCTTTTAAAGTTTTACTTATTATTTATGTCTTAGGAGCACCCGCCTCCACTATATGACCATTTAGGAGAATTTTTATCTTTAGAACCTATCAATCTATTATTTATTCTAACTAATTGTCCTATTGGGACTTTGATTCAAATTAAAATATTAGATGGTATATAACACTTGGTTATTCTCATTAAGTTTGTAAATACATCTAATAGTTAACTTGTAATGAGTTATCCCTATTGAACTTCGGTTCAAATTACTCTCCCCTAACTTATTACAAGTTATTATTTCTCTCCCTAATGTCAGGAAAACTATCGAATCAAAATTGTAATCACAAATCATGTCATAATTGAATCTCGAATACATTCAAAACATCTAATAATATAAAGAAACTTGTAATTAATATATATTCCCAACTTTCTTTGAGAACTCACTCATCTTTGTGCGTTATGGTGGAGCAATTGGAACATATACACATACAAAAATTCAAAGATGAGAAATATTTAGCTTTTTATTAAAAACCAATTGTAATGGGGAGTATTTATAACTTATTGGCTTGATGCGTACAACACGTAAATCAACATAATCTCATGTTGAAATAGGAAGTTTAGTTCTCATAAGTAATGGTTTAGACATTAATCAGAGGCGTTCAATCAATAATTTCTCTAAACCATTATGCGCATACATAACAAACTTTTACAAAAGTTTTTCAAACTCAATCAATAAAGGATTGAGATATAAACTCACCAGTGTTAGCAAGATGAATCGTCTTAATTGCATGATCTGAAATTAATTATTTAAACAAGTAATCTTGCAAATGACATATTTCAAGTTGATAAGCCATATGTGATTATTTTGTTTACGCATCTACCAAAATCATATAATATCAAAACCATCCACATGGTGGATGAATGAGCCCATATTCATTTCAAGAATGTAAGACATAAAATCTCAAGTTTAGCTAGTGAGTTTCTAATAATCAATTTTCATTGAGAACAAGTAACATATAAGAATTCTTTTAAATTAAAGAATCTTTTGGTTCTTTAATGAATGTCCATATGAATTCTTAATTAATTTTCGTGTCATATACGATCCAGGATGGTCTAAATGGTCATGCCAAATAGTAAATGCATTTGTATCAAGAAACTTCGATTTACTTTAACATGTGTTGCAATTGTACTAAATTGTAACAAATTAATAATTTTACTATCATTCCTTTTACTTTGTATCCACATATAAGTGATATTGTGACATTTACTACTAGAAATGTCTAAATCAATGTGAAGATTATAATGTCACTAAGTCAACAAAATAAATATAATTTCCAAACAATTATAAACAATATTCACTTCAAGGAATATGCCAAAATCTTCAAATATCTAAAAAATTGCAACTTCAGTGCATCCAACCATAACAAGCTTTAGATAGAATTATCATATTTCATTACTCATAAATAGATATTTCACAGTCAAATATTTTGTTTTCAACCCCTTAACGGGATGATGAAAATGAAGATCACAAATATTCTAAAATAAATATAAATTAATAACCCAATCCTCTCTTTTCATCTTTTCAAAATAGATATTTATAACAATAGTGATTCATATGAAATATAATATTTTTCTCATTCACAATCTCAATATCTTTTAAAACCAATGGATTAACCATCACAAGATATTAATATTAGCTCTTCGGAGCTTTCTACTAATTTTGTACTATCGAATATTGGAATAATATTTGTTTGTTTTAGTACCAAATAAGATAAATACTTTTATCTATAATGATAGAATTTATTACTACATTCTCATATCATTCCTCAAAGAATATTAATAGAAGCACAATATTTAGGCCACATATATGGCCAATAATCTTTCATATCACGTTGATAACATAAGTTAACTTTACCCTTTGAAGAGTTATCTTGAGAACTCTCATTGTTCTCTTATTTATTACTATGTTTCCACTTTTAGTGGTCCATAATTATATCTTTTATTTTCTTTATGTTTGCATTCACTTTAGGGAATGTAATAAATCTAGTAGGATAGACTTCTAAATGCCTCAATTGATTCTTTATTTCATAATCACCATCGCAAAACATGCGTGGATTTTAAATCAAAATTTATCTATTCCTGTTGCCATGATGAGTCTCCAATCACATCCTTGATTACAACAACAATCATGATCTCTATATTTTTATTTTTCATAATTGTTATGTATTGCTACATTTACTTCAGGGAATGAAGCAAAACTAGTGGGAAGAATTTCATAATTTTTCATTAGTAACTTATTACTTTGCATAGCCACTAGAAGGTATGAGATCATTCAAAATACTATTAAATTCATTTTCACAATATTGCTACTACAGGAGCACATTAGATATTTCAATCATATAGTGTAATGTATTCCTTGGGAATATATATAATACAAATACATGAGTATCTCATGTTATTCATATATATGGTTTTAATGTAAAAACATGAAGGTTTTATTCAACATACGTCTTTTGATCTGAAAAACAATATTATATTTTATAAATTTTGCATCACAAGGGCTAAAATATAAGCTCTTAAAGAGCTTTTTACGCTTGATGCAATATTAGCTCTTTAGGAGCATATAATCATTTTATTGTATAACCTTAATGAATGCTTAATTTATTTTAAATAAAATTTTATTTATTCATATAAAATTAAATGAATAAGGATAAATAAAACATATATTAAACGTAACAAATAATAAATTCATGTCACTAATAAATTATTGTGGTTAGATAATATATATTTTATATATCATACCGAACAAAATACAAAATATTATAATGTCAAATTAAAATAATTTTATAGCTATAAAAGTTTAAAATAAACATTTTCTAACCTCCACCTCTTATGACATAACTTCATCTCAAATTTTACAATGATATGAAATTATCACGCATGTGGTGAATATCCCGAGTTCATGACAAGTAAGTACTTTTACTCATATTTCGCAATAATCATATATCTTAATCAAAATCAAAGTTAAACCAATCAATTCTATTAAAAATATTTATCTCCATATAAAATCCCAATAACTAAATGCGTGAAGGGTTTTATAAATTTATAGAGATATGTATAGTGAATTATATAAATTGAACTTTTTAATAGAAATTAAATCTATATTTGAAAAGAAGTTGATTAGATTGACTTACGTTACCGTGGATGAGAAGTACTGATTATAAACATCATTTGTAATGAAGAAAAAGAGATCATCCCCAAGCAAATATTAAAAAGCAAACTTTGAGAGTGAATCTTATAGTACTCGGAAGCTTGTGAAGGTTGGAAATTGGTTGGAGTCACATCACACTATCCCTTGAACTTCTCGGTATATAAAGCAAACTAAATTTTGGTATAATGGCATGTATAGGTTAAATTGACCAATGATGGCATGTAAATGGTTGGTTGTAATTAGCCATTGGAATGGCTAGTGATGACATGTTTGGTGTATGTATATGAGGTTATATCATGTTTAATACATATATGTGCTTGGTTTGATTAGATTGAATTTTTGGTAAATTTATATGTACAAATAGGTAAGTATGAGTACATGAATACATGTGATGATATATCATGCATAAGATTTGTTTTGGCTTGGTTTAATGTCTTGAATTGGTTGGTGAATGTATTCAAGTGTTGTTGTAGATTGAAGGAAAATTATGGTGAGAAAAGTGGCCTTGAAAATGACCTATTTTCGTCCACACTAGCAGAAACACAGGCGTGTGTCTCAGCCGTGCGTGACACACAGCCATGCGCACGGATGTGTGGTTTGGCCGTGTGTCCCCGCATCCTTAAAATTCAGAAATAGAATGCCCAGATAACTTCTCATGGGTATATACACGAGCGTGTGTCTCGATTGTGTGTGACACGCGGCCTAGTTCACGGGTGTGTGTATTGGCCTTGTGAACCCTGCACCCAATTTTTTAAAATTAAATTGTCTACACGGCCTAGCACAAGGGCGTGTGGCTGGCCGTGTGACCCAAGTTAGAGACTTACACGGGTATAGACACAGGTTGGGACTCGGTTTTGTGCCTCACATTGAATGCCCACACGGACTAAGACACAGGCGTGTCACTTGGCCGTGTGAGCCACACGGCCTACCCATACGGGCGTGTGTCCCCTGCACCGAAGAAAAAATTTGTAGTTTTGCGAAAAATTCTCTAAGTTCCCGATTTAGTCGCGTCTTGTTTCTAATGCATAACTTGGGCCTCGAGGGTCCATGTAATGGACAATATGATTAAATATGTTTGGTTTTAGATATGAATAATGAATGACATGAAATAACTGTAATTGTTCTGTAAACTTCAGTAATGCTCTGTAACCCTATTCCGACGATGTTATGGGTTAGGGCTGTTACATTTGTTGGTATCAGAGCTACAGCTTAGCCAATTCTTGGACTAACGTACCAAGTACAAATTTAGCTATACATGTCATTATATAATTTGTGATAGTGTGATATCTCCTGACCATTTTAAACATGTTTTTCATATAGTAATATCGTCCAACCGA
Organism: Gossypium raimondii; assembly: GCF_025698545.1. Classification (NCBI taxonomy): domain Eukaryota; kingdom Viridiplantae; phylum Streptophyta; class Magnoliopsida; order Malvales; family Malvaceae; genus Gossypium; species Gossypium raimondii. Next base: position 14,172,934 of record NC_068577.1, read on the forward strand.
GTTGAATCTTAGGAAGATGAGAGCAATGCTCAAGCTTCAGTACAAAGAGCAATATCTAGTAGTAGAAGGCCCGTATATGAGGGACAAGGTGCGGAGGCTAAAGAAGCCTTCTTTCAAATGATGAATAAATGTTCACTGTATACTTAAGAACAAATCCTGCTGTACAACAACCTCCCCCTCCCCCTCCTACTCCTCAACCGGTTCCTGATATACCACAAGGTACAGATCCTGTTAGAATTTGTAATCCCCCAGTAGATAAAGTTCATAAATATGGGGCAGAAGAATTTAGAGCTACTGCTGAAAACGATCTAGAAAGGGCTGAATTCTGGCTAGAAAACACCATAAGGTTCTAGATGAATTATCTTGCATGTCTGATGAATGTTTGAAATGTGTTGTATCCCTGCTAAAATATTTAGCCTATCAGTGGTGGAATACCCTGACTTCTATTGTACCGAGAGAGAGTATCACATGAGAATTTTTCCAAACAGAGTTTAAAAAGAAGTATATTAGCTAGAGATTCTCTAATCAGAAAAGGAAGGAATTTTTAGAACTTAAACAGGGGAATATGACTGTATTTGAGTACGAGCGGGGATTTGTTCGGTTAAGTAAATACACTAGAGAATGTATCCCGACCAAAGTTTCCATGTGTAAACATTTTGAAGAGGGATTAAATGAAGACATCAAGTTGTTAGTTGGGATTCTAGAACTAAAAGAATTTGTGGTACTGGTTGACCGAGCACATAAATTTGAAAATTTAAGTAAAGAAAAGAGGCAGGCAGAGATAGAAACCTGGGTTTCAAGTAAAAGTTTTATGGTAAAGTCACAATCGTTGGCTTTAAAGAAATCAAAGAAATATCATGATCATTTTGTCACATCTACGGAGTACTCTGGTAGAGGCCGAACTATGCAACGCTCTAATCTGAGATCTCCGTCCCTATCTGTAACAAGTGTAGGAAGTGTAGGAAACCCCAAATAAAGATGCAAATATTGTAATAAATTGCATTTTGGTGAATGCCGTATGAGAAGTAGAGCTTGTTTTAGATGTGGTTCTCTTGACCACTATCTAAGAGACTACCTAGAAAAGCCTGAAAAGGACAATAGACTTCAAAGCCGAGTAACCTCGCTTTGAGAGGTAGACCACCCCGTCATCCCGGAAATGTCAGTGGCAGTTGATGTATGACAAAAGATTTAACTGTTAAATTTGAAGCACGAGTGCCGGTAAGGACATACGCTATACGTGCACGTAAAGATGCCTCTGCACTTGACGAAATTACTAGTACTTTTTCTCTTCTTGATACTGATATTTCTGCTTTGATTGATCCTGGTTCAACACATTCATACATATGCACAAATTTAGTGTCTACTAAAAATTTACCTGTCGAATCCACTAAATTCGTGGTTAAAGTTTCAAACCCCCTGGGCTAGTATGTGATGGTGGATAAAGTTTCTAAAAATTGTCTGGTAATGGTACGGGGTTATTGTTTCTCAGCTGATCTGATGTTGTTGTCATTTGATGAATTTGATGTAATTCTGGGAATGGACTGGCTAACTCAGCATGATGCAGTGGTAAATTGTAAACAGAAGTATATTGTGATAAAATGTCAGAATGGTGAATTGCCCCATGTTGAATCTGATAAACTAGATAGGTTGTCTAATGTGATTTCAGCTATATCAGCATAGAAATATATCAAAAAAAGGTATGATGCTTATCTTGCTTATGTGATGGACACTAAAGTATCTGAGTTGAAGGTTAAATCAGTGTCGGTTGTTTGTGAGTATCCTAATGTGTTTCCGGAGGAATTACCTGGATTACCACCGGTCAGAAAAGTAGAATTTTCTATAGATCTTATTCCAGGAACAACTCTTATATCTATAGAACCTTATAAAATGACCTCTACAGAGTTAAAAGAGTTGAAAGCACAGTTACAAGAGTTGAATGATAGAGATTTTGCTCGACCAATTTTTTCACCTTGGGGTGCGACGGTTTTTTTTTGTTAAAAAGAAAAATTATGTATTAATTATCGGCAACTCAACAAAGTCACAATAAAGAATAAGTACCCATTGCCTCGCATTGATAACTTGTTTGATCAGTTAAAAGGTGCCACTATATTTTCAAATATTGATCTTCGTTCCGGTTACTATCAGCTACAACTGAAAGAGTCAGATGTGCCAAAGATAGCCTTCAAAATCAGGTACGGGCACTATGAGTTTCTTGTGATGCCGTTCGGCTTGACTAATGCACCTGCGGTATTCATGGATTTAATGAATAGAATTTTCAGACCGTATCTAGATAAGTTTGTTGTGGTGTTTATTCATGATATTCTGGTATACTCCCAAAATGAAAATAAACATGCTGACCATCTGAGAATTGTGTTGCAAACTCTACGTAAGAAACAACTGTATGCCAAATTTAGTAAATGTGAATTTTGGCTTTGAGAAGTTGCTTTTCTTGGACATATAGTATCTGCTAAAGGCATCAGAGTGGACCCAAACAAAATTTCAGTAATTGTTAACTGGAAACCATCGAAAAAGGTGTCTGAAGTAAAAAATTTTTTAGGATTAGTAGGTTACTATCGGAGGTTTGTAAAAAGGTTCTCGATGATAGCTTCTCTGATAACTCGCTTGTTGCAGAAAGATGTGAAGTTTGAATAGACTGATAAATGTCAATAGAGCTTTGATAGATTGAAAACTCTGTTGAGTGAAGCACCCATACTAGTTCAGCCTAAATCGGGTAAAGAATTTACAATTTACAGTGATTCATCATTGAATGGTTTGGGTTGTGTCTTGATGCAAGAAGGTAAGGTAATAGCCTATGCTTCTAGACAGCTAAAACCACATGAAAAGAACTACTCGATACATGATCTAGAATTGACAACCATTGTGTTTGCATTGAAAATTTGGTGACACTATCCATTTGGTGAAAAATGTCACATATTCACTGATCATAAAAGTTTGAAGTATCTGATGTCGCAAAAAGAATTGAATCTGAGATAGCGCAGGTGACTTGAGTTATTAAAAGATTATGATCTGGTTATTAATTATCATCCGGGAAAAGCCAATGTGGTTACAGATGCTCTGAGCAGAAAATCCTTGTTTGTCTTACGAGCAATGAATACCCGGTTGTCTTTGTCTGATGATGGTTCAATCATAGCTAAGTTAAAAGCTAAACTGACATTTCTATAGCAGATCTATGAAGCTAAAAAAAATGATGATGAACTACAAGCTAAACGGGTTCAGTGTGAGTTAAATTCCAATTCAGAATTTTAGATTGGGCCTAATGGTTGTTTGTTATTCAGAGGCAGAATATGTATACCGAAGAATTCAAAACTTCTACAGAAGATTTTGTACGAAGCTCACAATGGTATTATGTTTGTGCATCCGGAGAGTAATAAAATGTATAATGATTTGAAAAAGATGTACTGATGGCGGGGAATGAAATGTGACATTTCTAAATTTGTGTCTAAGTGTTTGGTATGTCAGCAAGTTAAAGCTGAACACTAGGTGCCTTTGGGATTATTACAGCTAGTTACGATACCTGAGTGGAAATGTGAAAGAGTTACCATGGACTTTGTATCAGGATTTCCCTTATCTCTGAAAAAGAAAGATGTCATTTGGGTAATTTTTGACCGTTTAATGAAGTCTGCACACTTTATTCAGATACGTATGGATTTCTCTCTAGACAGGTTGGCTGAGTTATATGTTTCTGAGATTGTCAGATTACATGGAGTGTCAGTCTCTATTATTTCCGATAGAGATCCCTGTTTACATCCCAATTTTAAAGTAAGTTGCAAGAAGCTCTAGGTCCACAGTTACATTTTAGTACTGCATTCTATCCTCAAGCTGATGGTCAGTTTGAACGTGTAATCCATATTCTAGAAGATATGCTTTGGTGCTGTGTACTAGAATTTGAAGGTAACTGGGAAAAGTATCTACCTTTAGTTGAATTTTCATTTAATAATAGATATTAGTCTAGCATTAAAATGGCACCGTATAATGCTCTGTATGGTCGTAAATGTAGAACTCTGTTGTATTAGACTGAGCTTAGTGAGAAAAAGATATACGAAGTTGATTTAATCCGTGAGACTAAAGAAAAGGTGAAGGTGATTAGGGATAGTTTAAAAGCAGCCTCTGATTGTCAAAAGTCTTATGTCGATCTTAAACGAAAAGAGATAGAATTTCAAGTAAGAGACAAGGTATTTTTGAAAGTGTCACCTTGGAAGAAAGTTCTTCGGTTTGGCCGCAAAGGAAAACTGAGCCTACGGTTCATCGAACCATATGAGATAACCCATTGGCATTACCACCAGAGCTTGACAGAATTCATAATGTTTTTAATGTGTATATGTTGCGACGGTACCGATCAGATTCTTCACACATTATTTCTCCGACAGAAGTTGAGATTCAGCCTGACATGACTTACAGTGACGAACCGATCAAAATTCTGGCACGTGAGACAAAAGAGTTAAAAAATAAAAATGTAACTTTAGTAAAAGTTCTTTGGCAACGACACGAAATAGAAGAAGCTACCTTGGAACTGGAGGAAACAATGATAAAACAATACCCGAACCTCTTTACTGGTAAGATTTTTTAGGACAAAAATTCTTTAAGGGGGAGAGTTGAAACAACTCGTTTTCAGTGAAATCAAAACAGTGGTTTCGGGACCACAAATTCGAGTCAAAAAGAAAAAAATATTTTAAAACTATTGCATGGTCTACATTATGATAGGAATAATGTATGAAAATTTTGTTAGGAAAAAATTTTTCCGATTTCATGTTTAATTGATTAAAGGACCAAATTGCATAAAATGCAAAAGTTGAGTTCTAGTAGCTATATGTAGCAAATAGCTATGGAATTCAAAATTTGAAGTCCTTATATGGTAAATAGACCATTAAGAAGGGTTAGTAGATATTTATGATGATTCATTCATTTAAATTTAAGAAAAGAAAAGGATGAAATTAGAAAGAAAAAAAATGATAGGATGATAAATAATAAAATAAAAGAAAATATCATATTATTATCATCTTCCCCAAAATTCTCTATGGAAACCCTAGCTAAGAGAGTGAACTTCAAGAAAGCTTAATTGGGTAAGTAATCATGTCCCGCTTTTCGTAATTTTTACATTTCTGATATCGTAATAACCTAATCTATCTATTTTGGGGATCAATTTGCAAAGTTATCAAAGTACTAATATTTTTCCATGGATGAGTGTGTTGAAATTTTGAAATTTATGGTAGAAAATGAAAGGTTGTTTATAGATAAACAACTTTTGCAAAAGAAATTTCCATGAAATTGTGATTTAGGGACTAAATTGAAAAGATGTAAAATTCATGGAAAACTTCAGATTTTTATGCAATACAAGGACTATTATTGTTATATGTAAAAATTAGTTAGGCTTGGAATTAGGATTAAATTATATGAATTTCATTTTCAAAGCCTAGGGACGAAATTGGAATTACTTAAAAGTATAGGGGCAAAATGGTACTTTTGCCTAAGATCTGAATTGGGTTGATTTGAATATGAAATGTAATAAATTGATGATTTAATATATTTATATAGATCCAAAAATACCAAATAAAGAGTTAGATCGAGGAAAAGAAAAGGTGCCGGATTAGTAGATTCTCGTATATGAACAAGTGTTGAGGTAAGTTCGTGTAAACTTAATTGTGTAATTATATGTTTGAATTGAATGATGTGTATGTGAACTATGAAACTGTTATGTATATGAAAATAATTATATGTCTTCCATGTCCGATAAACGTTAAATTTCGTATGAATGAATGAGATTCGACGGATACAAATTTCCCGAATTGGTTGTGGTCTTGCATATGTTGCGGACACACCAAAGCTCAAAAGAGCATCTTGTTATTAGCCCTCTCGAGCTTCCTGTTACATGGTTCCTACGAGCATCCGGGTCAGTATTGATCCTGCATGTGTTGCGGACATACCGCAGTTCTTTGTGAGCTTCCTATTATATGGCTCTTCGTGAACTTCCTGATTAAAGGCTCTTTCTGAGCTTCCTAATTAATGGCTCTTCGGAGTTTCCTGATAATGACTCGCTTGAACTTCCTAATATATAGCTATCCAGACCTTCCCGTTAATGGCTCTTTGGAGCTACCTGTTATTGGCTCACTTGAGCTTCCTGATTATGGCTCTTATGAGCTTTCCGTTATATAGCCCGGATAAGCTTCCTGTTTACGTGGCTCACATGAGCTTCCTGTCATATGCTCGAGAGAGTGCTTCCCAATTATGTGCCTTAAAAAGCACCATTGAATATGAATTTATGGATCACTGTTTTGTACACCTTGTGTGTACTACCCAGCTATCCATCGATATTTCAATGATTCGACGAACAAAACTCTTGATGTGAGAAAAATATAATATTTAAATGAATTATATCTCGAATATCCCTGAAATACTTGGAAATTGTTGTACGATGAGCTCATCTCTAATTTCTTGATATTCATGTGAAATTTCATGACTAACTTGTTTGATGAGAGCATATGTTTAGGCAATTGGACAAAATTTCATGAACATGATTGGTAAGTTATATTCTTGTTATACGAACTTACTAAGCATTAAATGCTTACTTGGTTTCTTTTTCTTTCAGTTTTTTTATAGTAATTGGAAGCTCGTGAAGGTTGGAACTTTGTCGTAGTCACATCACACTATCCCTTGGAGTTCTTGGTATATAAAGCAAACTAAATTTTGGTATCATGGCATGTATAGGGTAAATTGGCCAATAATAGCATGTAAATGGTCGATTGTAATTAGCCATTGGAATGGCTAGTGATGGCATGTTTGATGTATGTGTATGAGGTTATATCATGTTTAATACATATATGTGCTTGGTATGATTAGATTGAATTTTTTTTAATTTATATGTTTATACAAATAGTTAAGTTTGAATACATGAATACATGTGATGATATATTATGCATGAGATTTTTTTTGCTTGGTTTTAATGTCTTGAATTGGTTGGTGAATGTATTCAAGTGTTGTTGTAGGTTGAGGGAAAATTTGGGTGAGAAAACTGGCCTTAAAAATTGCCTATTTTCATCCACACTGGCAGACACACGGGTGTGTGTCTAAGCCGTGTGTGACACATGGCCATGCGCACGGATGTATGGTTTGGCCGTGTGTCCCCTGGATCCTTAAAATTGAGAAACAGAATGCCCAGATAACTTCATATGGGTAGAGACACAAGCATGTATCTCAACCGTGTGTGACACACGGCCTAGCACACGGGCATGTGGCTGGCCGTGTGACCCAAGCCAGAGAGTTACACAGGTATAGACACGGTCTAGGACACAACCGTGTGCCTCACATTGAATGCCCACATGGCCTAGGCCACGGGCGTGTCACTTGGTCCTGTGAGCCACACGGCCTACCCACACGGGTGTGTGACCCCTGCACCTAAGAAAAATTTTGTAATTTCGCGAAAAATTCTCTGAGTTCCCGATTTAGTCCCGTCTTTTTCAAATGCATAAATTGGGCCTCGATGGTCCATTTAAGGGATAATATGATTGAATATGTTTGGTTTCAGATATGAATAATCAATGACATGAAATAATTATAATTGTTCTATAAACTTCAGTAATGTTCTGTAACCCTATTTCGGTGACGGTTATGGGTTAGGGGTGTTACAAGATAATGCTCTTGTGTTTAATATTTGATTGTGTAGACCAAAATGCCCCTGGCTCGTAAGTATTTCTTGTGCCCATGTCGCAACATCGAAGGCAGTATGCTTGTACTCAGGGTAGCTTTAGGGGTGTGTCACGACATCCATTTGTTGTGTCGCAACACTGAAGGCAGTCTTGGAATTCTTGCTCTTTTCTCCCTATGTTGCAACATCAAACTCCTTGTGTTGCAACATAGCAACCAGTATAGTGTTGGTACTCCTTCTAATGTCTCCTACACACTTACAAAGTATGTTAGCTCACCTTTAGGCCTAATTCAGCCCCTAAGGTCAATAAAAGACTCAAATTACACTTTTTATTGAATGTAAAAGAAACTAAGAAAACTTAATTAAACATAATAAAAATGCTTGTATTCAAGCTCTTCAAGTGCGAAAATTAGTTTAATATGCTACACTGAATTACGACAGATAAGCTATTTTGTTAAAAATTAACACTATTTTCGCATGCTATTTATAAAGTGGTGTGTTGGAGTTTAGGTTTGGAGTCAACAGAGAGTTACTTTAGTGGCTAATGTGGCACGCTGGTTTCGGGTCGGATCTTCTTGATCAAGTTTAGGGTGTTACAATTCTAATGGTTTGTTATGCACTATCATAACCGAGCTATGGTCTTTCACCTTATGAACCCATGTTTCACGTCTTGATGGACTACCCTGAGTTTAATGTCTCGATGGACTCTCTAGGCTACCATAGCCGAGCTATGGTCTTACAAAGTATACCCTATGTTTAATTTCCCAATGAACTCTATTAGGTGCCAAAGCCGAGCTATGATCTTACACCTTGTAATCCTTGTGTTTATTGTCCCAACGATCTACTTCGTGTTTAATGTCCCAACGAACTACCCCGTGTTTACTGTCCCAGTAGACTACCCTATTTTTATTACCCTGTCGGACTATACTAGTTTTCATAGTGAGCTATGGTCTTACACATTAGACCTCTCTTGAAGTGTCGTGCCTTAAGACCTTATCGGTGTCGCGATGTTGCCCCTTGGAGCCTTCTGATCGCCATCGCGATGTTGCACTATGGAACCTAATAACCATCATCATTGTGTCATCTCAAGAGACCCATTTCACATTTCACCTTGATGGTAAAGTGTTCCCTCTGTAAGGTCTGAAGCTTCGCACATCGTGGTTTGCTCCCAACAATCTTGTATGGAAAAAATTTAATTGACTTCCAATTTCCCTATTCCTCCTTCCATTCATCCATCTAGCCATTCCTAACCATGATGCTCAAACTCTGCAGTGTCTCTCCATAAGGCCTAAAGCTTTGTACATCACGGTTCACACTCAACAATATCGTATGGCGGTATCTAACCGAGTTACCCTTTTCCCATCCTAACTTCAACTAACCTGTCAATAATTTCCCCATTTCAACATGCATACAATAATAAAGCATATCATACGATTTATCATTTAGAAAATATCATGTGAAATTATCTATCATTATCTACCATTCAATAATCAGTAGTCAATTGGCGAAAACTCACACATTATCAAGCACACACACAACCTTCTGTTTCTTCAGGCATAATACACCATAACTTAGACAACCTCAGAACATTATCAATGTGTTACATGCAAGTCACACAACATCATCTATCATCCAAAGGTAAGGTAAAGAAACTCACCTCACTTCCTTATCCTTTTCAGTTTAGCTTGTCTGAATCGCTAGAGCCTCCTTTGTCCTGACAACTAAGCATGACCACTATTTATTCGGGTAAGCTCATGATGTCCAACTCTTCAAACCAGAATCCATAATTGTAGGAAGTTTTTAAGATTTATTACTCTATCTTTTTCTTTAATCCACAAGTAGTGATAGGTAAGGAAACTTACCAGTTCTTCAACTTCTCTACTACCAGACTTCAATTCACATGACTATTGTGGCATGTACCTTCATTTGGTTTAAATCCTCTTATTCCTCAAAGCAAAGATGATGCTACGGGAAGAAAAATGTGAAAACAAAATTGAGAAATTTTGTCTACACACACACCCCTATATATATATACTCCTTTGGCACGATCTTCACCGATCGTCACAACCATTCACCCTTAATCATATTGTCTCCCAATAAGGAACCAGCCAGTTCAACCCTAACCGAAGCAAAATTGAGATCTAACTATTTACAATTCAACCTCTAATTTTTTCTAAATTTCTGGGTGTTGTTCAAAATTTCGCTAATCCTTTCAATTTAATTCTAACTATCCCTGAATTTCGGGTTTGTCAAGATAACCGAGTGTTAAAAATTTTGAAATATTCACACTTTAATACCTATGTTAAAAATTAGCACTTTTTATTTTACAAATTAATCATTTTTTCATATCTAAGCATCAAATGTAACCAAATATTTCCAACTTAATCAATCATTCATCAATGGTAACATTTATAAACTTTAACAGTTGTGAAAGCTAACACCCGAATTAGCTAAATCGAGCTACAAGATCTCAAAAACAAAACATTTATGAAAAATGGGTCGATTTAAGCTCGCCATGCAAGGGTCGAATGTTTCTTGAAGCTGAACAATGGTTCCTCCTTCTACTTGATATTTTCGATGGTGGGAAACAGAATAAAAAGATGATGACTTTTTTTTTAGCATTTTAACATATAATAATTAAGTTATAAATTTAACATTATTTTAAAGAAAACAAGCAACTAACCATCCACTATCTAACAAAGTGGGCAAACAACCATTTTTAACCTTGAACAATCATTTTTCAACCTATTTAACTAGTAGAAATCTATAGTAACTAACTTTTATGATTTTTATAATTTAGTCCTTATACCTTAATTAGTCACTAATTCAGTAAAATTTCTTATCCAAAATTCAATTCATCCATATAATCACTACTAACTTTAGGGTAAACACACTTGTACTTTAACTAACTATCCAATTGACAAATTTCACCAAACCAAAATTTGCTAATAATATAAATAACTCGTAAATATTAATTAATAATATTTGCAAACTTGATCATACGAGAATGAGGTTCCGAAACCACCATTTTTGGCACCACTAAAGATCGGGCTATTATAATGACTATGTTGTTTAACTGATAGCACTAAAAAGAACATAAGTTTTCCCCCTACTTATTGGTTAAATTATTCCCATTTAGTTACCCTTAGCATACATTTTAGCATGTTCAGTTTAGTAAATTGCATTTTATAACTCAGTGAAACCTAACCTATTTTATCCTTAATTTTGCTACCTTATTGCATTAATGTTGTTGCATGAGTAAATTCTTGATTGCATCCGAAATTAACGCCGCAGTCGACAGATGTCCGCAATTTGACTGGATGAGTTAATTCCAGATTACGTCCAAAATTGTCACCGCAGTTGACAGTTGTCTGATAAGAGCCAACCATCCAGTACGGTGTAACTACCCTGTACGAACAAAGACAGAAGAATCCTGAGGGAATGGCAACTGTACTATTGAGGAAAACATAAAAGGATAACGTGAGAAGAATGAAGAGAGGGTTTTTTTGGCTAGACCACCATTCTCTTACCCTATTTTATTTTTGAAGCTTACGACCATGGCAGCTTGAGCCTCCTTGGGGTGAGCCAACGTGAAGACTAATACAGATCCACTTCTAACGAGGGATCTAAGTGCAAAGCAAGGGGAAATGGAGAGATTCAATTGAGTAGCCTACGAATAGTATTCTCCATTCAATTCTTTCTCATTTATTTGAAAACGCTGGTGATTACTCTATATTTTCTACTGTATGGAAGTACAATGAATGATTTGTTAAATGTTATCTTATTAAATCTTATTTTTATTTTTTAATCTTGGAGGTTTGAATGTTCTAAACACGAAAGTGTTTTGCAGTCACTAACACTAGAAGGTGCAATGACAGTTTGAGCTAATAAGCATTTCAGCGGAAGTTGAGTAAGGACTAAAGGAATTTAGTCCACTTGTTCTTAATAGTGTCATATTTCCATCATCGGAAGGTGAGGTTAATGTGCATGGTTAAGTCACTTGTTCTTAATAAAAGAGTGGCGTTTGGTAAGATATACATTAATTTTTATTGCGTCGACAATCACCTATCTTTTATACCTTGCGAGTAAGGTATACTGCTGAAGATTCATGTTGGGGATCCCAGTTGATCTATAGCATACTTTATCTTATTGTTTAGGAGTTATTGCTTTGACAACTATCCTCACAGTTTATCTCGTTTCTACCTAGTTATTACACCGACATTAATAGACAAAAGACAGCCATACTTGTGGGAACGATATTCGACAGACTCACATCTATCTACTGTATTTACATTAACAGTGTAAGCTTGTACATTTTTTCTTTGATGTTTACAGCCGATCAAGTTTTTGGCATCATTGCCGGGGATGGTGGAAAAACGAAAATATACACACTTTTTAATGCCCTTTTTAACTCAAAGTCATGCAGTTTTGGTAAAATTCTTGTCAAAAAATATTTAATTATTATAACATAATTAAATTGTACTTAAATTATTAACATATTGAATTTTACTTCATTTTATAATAAATTTTTATTAATTTTGATAATTTTTGACAGAGTTGCATAAATAACGAAAAACGGCTCGGCAAACACTGCTAGAAGTACAAAACCGATAAGCAATTTTGAAGTATCAAGGAGAATTAATTTTTCACCCTAAGACAGTCCAAATTATGTTTACTAATTCATAATATAATTAATTTTAATTTTAATCCAATTTAATTTGGGTTAAATAAATTATTGTTAATTAATTATGAAAAGAGGCCCAGTTGAGCTGAATCGAGAAAACCGATCCAACCAAGCACTGGGCAGCCCAAAACTGTCCCACATGCTGACCCAATCAGCTTGTTTGGCTGATTATTTGGCTTGCAAAACAGCCCTTGAAGACTCCTTTAATTTGCATTCAAACCCCTCCACTAATCATGCCTTTCAAGATTTGCCCCTACTTAAAAATAGCATGTTTGAAATCTTCAAACATGCCACATGTGTGGCCGACCATGGGGGAAGTCTTTGACTACTGATTTTGGCTATTTTTAGCAACTTTCTCAACCTATAAATACCCCTTTGGCTGCTTACTTCAAGCACATCTCAACCTTTCTCATCTCTTCACTTTTCTCTCAATTTTCTCTTTTCATTCCCTTCCATTGTTCTTCATTTTCTTCCCCCATTCCCTTGCCGATTCCTCCTATTGAAAAAGAGTCAATCAACCACCATTTGGAGCAGCATTCAAGTGTTCGTGGAAGCCTCAGTTCGACAAAAGCAAGCGGAGAAGGAGGAGTGGAGCAAACTAGTCAAGCCATGGAGAAAACACCAGATTTGATTCTTATTCCCTATCCTTTTAATTTTGTTGTTATGATGAACATGTCTATGAATATTTGTGATGCTGATATGTTTAATTTAATTAATATGACTTAAATTTAATTCATGTTAGGTTGATTGCATTTCATCTACTTGAGTTATTAAAATTGTGTTTGTGTTGTTATAGGCCTCGGTAAGATGTTTGATTAAGTAAAACCATGAATAAGTTATTCTTGCATTACAATTGTAAGGTAACTAATGAATTAATTATTTAAACGGATTGAAATTGTAATTAATTGACAGGATACTTAATCAATGCATGTTTAATCATCTAAGGTAGCTGAGGGTTAAATTAGCAACGGTATCCAACGATACATTAGCCTTGCATAACTTGCAAGATTATTGTGATTAAACTTTTTCAAGGTAGAAATACATTGTTACCTCAAGTAATCTTTTATGTGCTTATGAGATTGAATTAATTGTTTGAATTGGCATAGAGATATGTACAAGAGATTCTTTTAATTTCATAAGTATGTATGTGCATTAACACATTTGCTTATTAAAATTTGTTTAATAGGTTGAATTGACGTAGAGATATAGTCAAGAGATAAATGGATTTTGGTAGGCAAGTATGTTCATAAGTTAGCAAATTACCAAGTTGCCGTGAATTTATTCGTAACAACATGAACATGATTTTAATAATTATAAGTTAAGAAATGTAATTAATCTAACACAATTATGTCTTCTTGATTAAAATCATCTTTTGAAATCGTGCATTAGAACCGTAATGGCCCAATATTGCCTGGCCCAATAGACAATAAAAAAACCAAATACCACAGTTTATTAAATAGTCCAATTAACAGAAGCCCAAAATCAAAACTAAGCATCTAGCCCAATAAATTAAAACCCTAACCCAAAACCTAATTCGAACCAACCTAGCCCAAAACATTCCCCAAACCCCGAAACCCTAGCCTTCAAAGAACAAAGAACACCATTGTCGAACCTGGGGCCTCTTCAAGACGTCGTCTCCTCCGGTGGCCTCCAGACACGCCACGTCCACCCTCCGTACGCCGTACATGCAAGAGGGACAAGCAAACAAAAAAGAAGTAGAAATCGACAGCAAAAAAGAAAAAATTACAAAAAGAGTGAAATATGTTTTTCCTTTGTAATTTTCATTTTAGTTTTGGCTATATAAAGCCATTTTTCAGCGTTTTGTAAGGGTTTTTTTTTTACGCAAGATCAATACACAGAAAATCAATACAAAAGATACAAGAAATTTTCAAAAAAAGAATACATCGTTCTAGGTGATTCTCCGGCTTCATTTTCTCTTTAGGGTTTTCTTGGTTTTTATTTATTTATTTTATATGCAAGAAATATAAAGAATAAAAGGGGAAGAAAGGAGAAAGTTACCTTTGTTATTGCGCCGTTAACCCTCGTCCGCTCTGTTGAAATCGGAGTTCGAAAAGGGTTGCCTCGAGTGCAAAGCATGGAAATCGATCTTGGAGGGTAGCCTGGGGTGATTTGATCGGTTTATAAACTGAAATAGGGTTCTGATTTTAGGGTTATAAAAGGCTCTTATATAGTACATAAAACGGCACCGTTTAAGGCCTGCTTCAGTGGCTCCAAAACGGTGCCGTGTTGATCATTGCCCGGCAGCCCGCGCGCGACCCGACTCAATCCATGGGGGATCTGCGCTTTATTTGTTAAATGGCTTATTTGCACCACTGGTCCCTCGTTTTTTTATAGCGCATCAAAATCGAGTTTTTTTATTCTTTTAGATTCTGCTGGATATTTTATTTTTGTGTCGTTTCAGTCCGTTTGCAGCACTGCGTTTTGGGAAGCGGGATATTTCCCACTTGGCCCCCCATGTAATTCGTGCATTGCAGTATAGTCCTCAACTTTATTTTAATTCTATTATTTTCTTGTTAATCTAGGTCTAATTGCGATTTAATCCCTTTTTTACATTTGTTTTTTATTAATTTATTAATTATTTTATTACTATTATTATTATTGTTATTATTAGTATATATATATATATTCTCTTGCATTCATCAATTTACCTAATCTCGTTACATGCATTTTTTATTTTATTATGTAGTATTATTCTATGTTTTATATATTATTACTTAATTTTACAAATATTTTATTCTATACATTTTAAGTTAGCCTGGTATATTTATAAACATTTTTATGATTTTATTTTTAAGACCCATGTATATATATATATATATATATATTTAATTTTAAAGATTTATACAATAACATTTCATGATTCTACTTTATATATATAATTTATATTGAATTATTTTTAGTATATATGTTATTTATATTAAGTATTTCATTTCATATGTATTATCCATATTAAACTAATATGCGTATTGTTTTATGTATTTTGATTTTCTTTACGATTTAACACTATTATTTTATGTAGTTTTTTTCTTAACTCTATTTATTGATTTATTTCAAACTTTCATATGTGTGTATTTAGTTTTCTTTATATGTATACTTTCATATATATGTATATATATATATATGTATATTATTGATTTTAATTCATTAGCTTTTAAATGTTAATATTTACATGTAATCACTACTCTTATGTGTACGGTATTCCTTATTTGTATTAATTGATTGTTTGTATTCATTAGTGTATATTTAAATTTACGAATAATCAATTCGCGTCGTACATTATCATTCTATCGCATTTTATTTGCTTAAAAGGTTATGTCTAATATCGTTTAAGCATCAAAATCAATTTATTCAAAAACTTTCAAGATAACGCAAAGTTCGGTATTTGGAATCTTCGAAAGAATTGAGCCCTAACGTTGGGTTCCAATTTTCCTCGTCGAATCTAAATAATCGAAAATTTTCTTTAATCAAAACGCATAAACCAAAAACTCATTTTCAGGAATTTGATACGCCGTGTCCTAATGTATTGGATGTTACATGTCGTTTTCTCGAAATGAAGATTTTAATAATAATAAGGACTATATTCAATGCTAGGAATTTTGAGAAATTGTGTCCTAACGTATTGGGTTTCACTTTTTCATCTGACTTAAAGTAATCGAATATCCCTTTTTAACTTCACCGCAAGAGTTTTGAAAATCAAAAGACAAGCTTATTCTCGAGGACTAAAAATGTCGTGTCCTAATGTATTGGGTGTGACATTTTATTACTCTGAGACGAGAAGGTCTTTAACATTCGCCTCGATTTATCCAAGCATCTTTTATAAAGTTAACATTAATAAAAAGGAAGGATCGTATTTTAAAATCTTTTCAAATTCTCGACACTAAGACATTAAACAATCGATTCGGTACCAATTCGGTACCAATTTTCTCAAAATTCGTAGACCTAAAATCGTTTCCAAGGTGACCCGATCACACCTCTTTAAAAGATCGGTGGCGACTCCCAAATTTGCGTTTTTAAGTCGAGTACTACTAAATTTTTATTTTCAAAAAAGGTGGTTTCGACAAGAACTTTTATTTTATTTTTATTTATTTTACTTAGTTTAAATCCTAGTGTTTAATCACCTCTTCAAATCAAAATATCTTTCTTCACCAAAGTGTTTTTAAAATTGCATTCATAAATAATTCTTTTCACAGTCCCTGTAGGTACGATAACTCGACATCTACTTGTCACTTTATTACTTGTTGTGATTGTGTACACTTGCACATATTCGTTGTTCCAGATGGCGTTTGTTTGATGTTTATTTTTGTTCTTGTGTGTCTTTGTACTTTTTTCCTTATATAATATTTAGTATTCACTAACTTGTTCTCTCCTTGTTGCTATTTTTCAAATTTATTTTTGGTGTTTTATGACTCGAAGCAATTCGGGTTTTCTTACCGACTTTGATCCAAAAATTGAAAGAACTGTTTAGAGAAGACTTCAAGAACAAAGAAATATGGATTTACCAGGGGACAATGCAGCCATACCCCCAATACAATAGCAAAACGTTCATAACCCATTGTTTCCACAAAATGTTCACATCCACAATAGAACCATACGAGATTGTGTAGTACCTATTCTGGATGATCTACAACCAGGAGTTGTTAGACCAGCAATTCAAGCTAGGAAGTTTGAACTCAAGCCAGTGATGTTTCAAATGCTGAACACCAATGGCCAACATGCTGAACTGCCGCTTGAAGATGCGAGAGAACATCTTAAATCCTTTTTATTGATATGTGCTTCCTTTAGTCAACAAGGCGTTCCTGATGATGCCTTAATGATGCAATTATTTCCGTATTCCTTACAAGGGAGAGCTCACACTTGGTTTCTTAGGCTACTTATTGGATCAATTACTTCTTGGAATGCTCTCACCACGCTTTTTGTTTGGTGATTTAACTCACCAATAATGAATGCTCGTCTTCGAAACAATATTACTACTTACCATCAGCTGGATGATGAAAATCTTCAAACCACATGGGAATGTTATAAGTCTTTGCTTCGACATTGTCCCATGCACGACATTCAACCAGAAACATAAATTGAGATTTTTTATAATGGTCTGAATTTACATATGAGGAATTTTTTCGACGCATCAGCCAATGGACCATTGTTGGATTGCACTTACAATAATGCTGTGAGAATTCTTGAGAGAATTGCTTAAAATGATTATCAATATCCCATCTCTAGAGCTGCACAAGCAAAGCCTACTCCAAGAGTTATTGAATTGGATGCAATATCCGCGCTAAGTGCCCAAGTCTCTTCGCTCACAAGCATAATTAAAAATATGCAAGGGATAAGTGACGTTGCACCTATATAGGTTGCTCAATAATTTGATATTCCCACCTTCTACTGTGAAATTTGTGGTGACAACCATAGTTATAAAGATTGTCTGCAACATGCAGAAAATGTCTGTTAAGTCAATAATATTCGCAACAATTCTTATGAAAACTCTTCCAGCAACCCTGCACGCAACCAACAGTTTTGGGAAACTCAGAATGTTGGACAAAATGCTGCAACATTCAAATATGGGAATACATCTACTCAGGGCAATTATAATCCAAGACAAGTGAATTATACTCAACAATAGCAGAACTATAGTTAACATCCTCAGAGGTATCAATAGCAAGGTCAGACACAATCACATCAAAATCAGATGCAACCACAACATTCTTCGATAACGAATCAGAATATCCAAGGACAACGACAACAACAGTATACACAAAGTTCTACTTCTAAACCATTGACTGCTTTTGAGGCGTTAATGCGGGAGCATATTACTCGCACATAAGCTATTGTTCAAGGAAATTCATCTTCCATTTGAGCATTGGAGCCACAATTGGGATAGCTTGCTTCAAATCTAAATACTCGACCACAAGGCTCCTTACCTAGTGACACCGAAAACCCCAGCTCGAGGGGGAAAGAACACTGTAAAGCTATCACTCTTAGGAGTGGTAAACAAACTAGTGAGCAAGTTATCAATTCTACTGTAGCATCCCCAGATATTGGTGACATAAGCCATGATGGGAAGGTTGATTCTGAAGAGCTTGTTGATGTACTAGACAGAGAAGTACCGCCAACTGTTGCTCACATGCCTTATATTCGACCCTTGAAATTATGGACGCAACCAAAAGTATCACCGCAACCGGATGTATTTCCACCTTTAGCTTTTCTACAAAGATTCAAGAGGAATGGAAATGATAAATAGTATTAGTAATTTTTGGATACACTGAAACAATTAAAGATCAACATTCCTTTAATGGACACTCTGGTACAAATTCTGACTTATAGGAAATTTATGAAAGACTTCTTGTCCAAGAAGAAAAAACTCATTGATGTTGAAACTATTGTACTTACAGAAGGCTGTAGTGCTGTCTTGACAAACAAGTTGCCCTCTAAATTGAAAGATCTTGGAAGCATTACCATTTCATGTTCGATTGGAAATCAATTTTTGGGTAAAGCTTTATGCGATTTGGGAGCTAGCATCAACCTCGTGCCACTATCTACTTTTAGAAAGTTGGGAATTGGTCATATGAAACCCACTGGAGTGACATTGCAATTAGCAGATCGATCTTTAGCTCAACCTGAAGGGCAAATCAAAGATGTTTTATTTCGTGTGGATAAATTCATTTTTTGGGCTAATTTTATCATACTTGACTGCGAAACAGACAAGGAGATTCACATGATCTTGGGACGACCATTTTTACCCACCGACCGAACTTTCGTTGATGTTTTTTAGCAAGTTACATTCAGTGTTTTTGAGTTTGTTCATCACAAGGATAAAGCAGAGTGTCATACTGTCGATGTGCTCGATGATTTGATTGAGGAAGAATTCAACAACTAAAGCACAGTCCTTGCTGAAGAAAGTGCAGTGACATCTAAGGGTAAATCCATAGACAATTGTGATAGCACGATTGAAGCTAGTACAATTAAAGTCAAGCATAGATGGCCAATTGAATCCTTAGACCTAACCAACAGAACCACTCCAATTTTCAAACCATCAACTGAAAAAGCTCCCACTCTGGAATTGAAGCCACTATCTCCTCATCTTAAATACATCTTTTTGGGTGATCACAATACTCTTCCAGTTATTGTCTCCGCAATACTGGATAAAACACAAGAAAATAAATTGACTTACATTCTCAAGTAGCACAAACGAGCTATTGCCTAGAGTATTGTAGATATTCAAGGTATTAGTCCTTCTTTTTTCATGCACAAAATTAAGTTAGAAGATAAAGGCCATCAATCAATTGAACCACAAAGAAGGTTAAATGAGAAGATGAAAGAAGTAGTCAAGAAAGCAATCATAAAATGGCTTGATGCAAGAATTATTTACCCGATTTCTAATAACAAGTGGGTGAGTCTAGTGCAATGCGTCCCGAAAAAGAGTGGCATCACATTTGTTCGCAATGATAAGAATAAATTACTACCAACATATATCCTCATGGGGTGGCGAGTTTGCATGGACTATTGTAAATTAAATACAGCCACAAGGAAGGATCATTTTCCACTTCCCTTCATTGACCAAATGTTAGACCGACTTGGTGGAAAGGCTTATTATTTCTTCCTAGACGGCTATTCTGGGTACAACCTAATTGCTATTGTACTAGAGGATCAGGAGAAAACAAGTTTCACCTGCCCTTTTAGTACTTTTGATTTTTGTCGTATGCCTTTCGGTCTTTCCAATGCACCAACCACATTTCAAAGGTGTATGATGACAATATTCTCAGATATGATCGAAGACTCTTTAGAGGTTTTTATGGATGACTTTTCAGTTTATGGGAATGATTTTGATCATTGCGCTGATAATTTGGATAAAGTATTGAAGCGATGTAAGGACACTCATCTTGTCTTGAATTAGGAAAAATGTCATTTTATGGCAACTGAAGGCATTGTTTTGGGCCATCGCATCTCTAATCAGGGTATTCAAGTAGATAAAGCTAAGGTGGAAATCATGGAGAAATTACCCCCACCAACAAATGTGAAAGGTATTCGTAGCTTTCTTGGACATGCAGGATTTTGTCGATGATTTATTAGGGATTTTTCAAAAATTGTAAAACCATTGTGCTCATTGCTAGAACAAAATAAAAAATTCCTCTTTCACGGGGCATGTCTGGATGCCTTTAATCAGTTAAAGAAGTAGTTGGGCAATGTACCCATTTTCGTTCCACCTGATTGGCCTTAACCTTTTGAAGTTATGTATGATGCAAGTGATTTCGCCATGGGTGCAGTGCTAGGACAACGCCAAGGAAAAATATTTCACGTCATCTATTATGCTGGGAAAACTCTGACAGAGACTTAACTCAATTATACCACCACAGAGAAAGAATTGCTAGCTGTAGTCTTTGCCTTTAACAAGTTTCGCTCTTATCTTGTCGGCGTAAAAGTTACGATATTCACTGATCATTCTGCGTTGTGATATCTCTTTGCGGAAAAAGATGCCAAACCAAGACTGATACGATGGATTTTATTTTTGCAAGAATTTGACAATGAGATAAAATACCGCAAGGGGTCAGAGAATCAAGTTGCCGATCATTTGTCTAGATTGGCAGTTGGCAGCGAAGACAGGAAAATACTTCTAATTGTCGACACATTCCCAAATGAGATGTTATTCACTGTCGATGTATCTCCTTGGTATGCATATTTGGTTAATTACTTGGTGTGTGGTAAGCTTCCATTGAGTATCAAGGGCCATAAAAAGAAAGATTTCTTCGTGACATAGTGAAGTACCATTAGAACGAGTCGTATTTATTTAAGGTGTGCAATGACAACATCTTCCAGAAGAAGATATGCTTTCAATCCTGAAGCACTATCATGATGCTCTTTGTGGAGGCCATTTTGGTGGTATGAGAACTGCTGCTAAGGTTCTACAATCAGTATTCTAATGGCCATCATTGTTCAAATATGCTCATAATTTTGTGATTCAATGCAATAAATGTTAGCGCACTAGTTCTATTTCCTGAATTAATGAAATGTTGCAACAACCAATTATGGAAGTTGAATTGTTCGATGTTTGGGGAATGTATTTTATGGGACCATTTTAAGTTCATTTGGAAATCTTTATATATTAGTCATTGTTGACTATGTCTCGAAGTGGGTGGAGGCTATTGATGTCCCGAAGATGATGCAAGGATAGTGCTCAAATTTTTTCACAAGCATATACTTAACCGTTTTGGCACTCCAAAGACCTTGATTACTGATCAGGGTACACATTTCCATTGTAACCAAGTGGCAGCCACATTAAAGAGATATGGAGTCAATCACAGAATGACCACTACTTATCATCTACAAACCAATGGACAAGATGAAGTTTCAAATCGACAATTTAAGAATATTCTTGAGAAGTTTGTGAATCCTTTGAGAAAAGATTGGTCTTCCCGATTAGATGATGCTCTATGGGCATTGCAGACAGCATATAAGACTCCATTGGGAATGTCACTGTACCAATTGGTTTTTGGGAAAGCATGTCACTTGCCAGTTGAACTGGAATACAAAGCGTTATGGGCAATTAAGCAAGTGAACATGGACTATGAAGTTGCTGGAAAGAAAAGGCTATTGGCCATCCTCTAGCTAGAGGAGATTCGAAGAAATGCTTATGAAAATGCTGTGATTTATAAGGAAAAGACCAAACGGTGGCATAACAAGATTATTTTCCAGCGACAATTTACCGTAGGTCAATAGGTTTTATTATTTAAATCAGGGCTTAAATTGTACCCAGTTAAATTGCGTCCACGTTGGTCTAGACCGTTCGAAGTTGTCGACGTATTTCCCATAGTGCAGTCACAATTCGAGACTTACGTGATGGACACCAGTTCAAAGTCAACAGACAGAGATTGAAACACTATTTTGGAAATAAAAATCAAGAGCAGGTAGAGACCATTAATTTGGTTCAAACATTTTGATTTTTTAAATTTATTATTTCGAGATTTCATCTTATTTTATTCCTGTATTGTAAAGCTTGTTTGCTTTCCTTTTTGCAGAATAATAAGGTACCAATGTTGACACAACAAGATTTGGTTGTCAACGTATTTCGTACCACCGTGTTACCATTAATCAGAATTAAGGGAACTTTAATATTCACCATTAGATCAAAGCCAACCAAGTCATTTGATCTGTTTGAGCAGACACAATTATTATTGGATGCCACTCTTCCTGCTAGTTTTGCATCTCTCCACAAAACATCACAACTCTACATCTTTCTCTTTCACTCCCTATAAAGTCTACAACATTGTGCCTACTGGAAAGCATCCAAGGAACCATTTTTATTCTTTTTCCTTACTCAAGATCCCATCATTTTCACTTAAAATCATCTTCCCTGCACAAAAGATGGCAAGAACAAGAGGTTTAACCAAGAAAGCCAACAAATCTATTGAAGAACCTGTGTCCTTCGCCACCGCAGTTCGCGAGTCGGAATCCTTCGGGCAAGTGCAAAAAAAAGGAACCAGTAATCTTTTTGCATAAAGTGGCAAGGGAACGATTTCAAGACAACATATTGCGTTGAAATTTTCACCCCAAATAGGGCATTTCCATGCCGTAACAACTGGAGTTGGGCAAACAAATTCACCGAACCATTTCTAAACTGAAATAGGGAAATTTATGCACTTACCCTAGAAGTTGTTCCCCTTGTTTGGCACGTGAATTCTATGCCAACCTCTATGACCAAAATTTAGAATTTATTTTTGTTCCTAAAGGTCTACTCCCATAGGATGCCAACACAACTAATGAGTTGTATAACCTTACGGTCGATGTCGACGAACACTCCGATTTCTTTGCGAAAGTGATGAACGAGAAAAGGGATCTTCTCGTACAAGATTTTTGTATTGAACGAGCATGATGGACAGGGTCGCATCCAAATAATTTTACAATGCACTACCATTTCATAACATTGTACAGCAAAACATGGTTTCACTTTGTTACCTGCAGACTACTGCTGTCTACCCACAGTACCACTGTCAACCTTGATTGAATGTGTCTAATACATTCCATTATCAATGGTAGAAAAATTGATGTAGGCGTAATCCTCCACCTAGAAATTGCTGAATGCGCCGCCAGGCGGACTGACATTTTGGTTTTCTCATCATTGGTAATGTCACTATGTCGGTAAAAAGGCATTGTGCACCGGGAAGATGAAGAAACCATGGATAATAAGGGTTCAACTAATGAAGCCTCTATCGAAAGGATGACTCGTGGCATAGAAACACTAATACTGAGAGGCAAGAACCAGCAAGACAAAGAAGGGCAAAGCCAAAGCCGACAGTAAATGAACAACCTTGCATACAGAGAAATCCTTATGGCGTAAGATGAAAGATGTTGAGAAAATGGTTACTTCCATCAGGAATAGGAAAATCAAACTTGTTCCTACAATTGAGGACATGGAGAACTCTTAAAATTTTTTATGCTTATACTAAAGCCTGGAACAGTTCCATTGTAGCCTCATTAAGCCAATTGAGCACATCCCTAATACCGGACTTCCCAGTGTTTCCACCAATCATTCAAAATTATGAGCATTCATTTGCGAATGATGACTTCGAAGACCGAGACCGATCGGTGGCATCTCCTCCAATCGTACAAGTCTCTAATAATAACAAAGATGAAGAATCCAGAGACATTGAGGAATGTCTGCGCAAGATTGATAGCTTGTTCAAGGATGGTATTTTTGTTGATTAAGAGGACACAGTTGTTGAGAAAGAAATTGATGCTGCAGAAGAAAAACTTATTGTCGAAGCGGAAGTTGTTGCTGGAGAAGAAAAAGTTGTTAAAAATGAGAAAGAAAAAGAAGAAGAAGATTTTATTGAGAAGGTTGTCACCGCACCTAGATATGTGGGTTCAAATATTGATAATTTGGAGCGAGACTGGTGGAAGTTGCTGAGGTCACTAGTGAGGAGCAATGCAATTCATGGGCAATAGTGGTCTATAGTAGACCATTCCAAGTGGCCTCTTCTACACAAACAGCAGTCAATGATGCCGGGGCTGAGCTAAGAACTAAAGACCAATCCACAGACCGCACAAAGCCCAAAGATAAGAAAAGGAAGCGCTCTAAAGATAAGAAAAAGAGGAGAAAAAGAATACACTCACATTTTAAAACTCTTTTTTGAAGCACGCAAGGTTTATGCACAATTATTCAAAAAAAATTATTATATTTGATGCTTAATTTTTGGATCATATGAATTTTCAATGAATGAGTTGGATAAATTTAACTGAATGTTGTATCTTCAATACTTTGATGAATGATTTAGGTTACATTAGTAATAAATGACTAGTAGCATTCCTTGAATCTTGAATGAAATTGCCTTTTTCAGTTGCCTATATATATAGATAGTTATAAATAAGAGACACTCCAAAGTGGGTGTACTGTGGAATGTTAAAAAGGGAACACTCCAAAACAAGCGTTAGAAAAATGAATCTGGCCTAAGGCTGTCGCTGCATGAGTGTGTTTCGGCATAATTACGTACTCTCTGGGGGTTTGTTGCACTTTATCGTTACTTTTCAGGAACAAGGGTACAGTAATGCAATGATATCCCTTATTTCAAAAAAAATTTATTATTGTACAATAAATGTTGTTTTGGTAGATAGAATTTGAGGTTTGAAACATGGTGCTGACATTAATAAAGCTGCAATCTTATTCGTTCATGCTTATGTATCATCGATGCAATATTCTTTCATCTGAATGTGGCTCATTCATTGGGATTTTAGGTGATTCAAGTCGCTAGAATGTTCATTTACCTTAATTAGTAATGTTTTGCTGCCTTGCTGGCTTCTATTTTACTTGAGGATAAGTAAAAATTCAAGTTTGGGGGTGTGTGATAGCACTAAAAAGAACATAAGTTTTCCCCTTACTTATTGTTTAAATTGTTCCCATTTAGTTACCCTTAGCATACATTTTAGCATGTTCAGTTTAGTAAATTGCATTTTATAACTCAACGAATCTTAGCCTATTTTATCCTTAATTTTTCTATCTCATTGCATTAATGTCATTGCATGAGTTAATTCCAGATTGCGTCTGGAATTGTTGCCGCAGTCGACAGATGTTCGCAATGTCACTGCATGAGTTAATTCCAGATTGCGTCTAGAACTGTCGTCGCAGTTGATAGCTATCTGATAAGAGCCAACCATGCGTGAGTTGTTCAGTCTGGTGTAACTACCATATACGAATAAGGACAGAAGAATCCTGAGGGAATGACACTTGTACTGTTGAAGAAAACATAAAAGGATAACGTGAGAATAATGAAGAGAGGATTTTTTTTGCTGGACCACCATTCTCTTACCCTATTTTATTTTTGAAGCTTGTTGCCATGGCAGCTTGAGCCTCTTTTGGGTGAGCCAATGTAAAGACTGATGTAGATCCACTCCTAACGAGGAGATCTAAGTGCAAAACAAGAGGAAATAGAGAGATGCAATCGAGTAGCCTAGGAATAGTATTCTCCATTCGATTCTTTCTCATTTATTTGAAAACACTGGTGATTACTCTATGTTTTCTACTATATGGAAGTAGAATGAATGCTTTGTTAAATGTTATCTTACCAAATCTTATTTTTATTATTGAATCTTGGAGGTTTGAATGTTCTAAACACGGAAGTGGTATTGCAGTCACTAACACTGGAAGGTGCAGTGACAGTTTGAGCTAATAAGCAATTTAGCGAAAGTTGAGTAAGGACTAAAGGAATTTAGTCCACTTGTTCTTAATAGTGTCATATTGCCATCATCGAAATGTAAGGTTAATGTGCATGGTTAAGTCCCAGATTAAATAAAAGAGGGGCATTTGGTAAGATATACATTAATTTTTATTGCGCCGACAATCACCTATCTTTTATACCTTGTGAGTACTTAGAATACTGCTGAAGATTCATATTGGGGATCCCAATTTATCCATAGCATACTTCATCTTATTGTTTACGAGTTATTGCTTCAACAACTATCCTCACAATTTATCTCGTTTTTATCTAGTTATTACACCGAGATTAATAGACAAAAGACAACCATACCTGTGGGAACGATAGCCGACAGACTCACATCTGTCTACTATATTTGCATTGACAATGTACACTTGCACATTTTTACTATGACGTTTGCAGCCGATCATTAACATTTCACAATAATGATTGAGAGATATAAGATGTGATATGGAGAAAAGTTTAAATCCCTAATATTAGTGTGGTAAAGTTTGAGAATGTTAGAGTTTGTGAAAGAATTAAACTAGTGTGTTTAATTGAACTCTGATTGCTAGTAGTTAGCTCAAGGTTCTACTGTCGTTGTAGAGTTAGTTAAACCTAGTGGGAAAGACCAAGAGACGTCACTCCAGTCTGAACTAGATAGGGATCTAAGGATTCTTCTAAAATATTTATTGAGCCTAACATCTTCCCTAAAAGGATTTTGGAATGAATAAATGAAAATTGTGATGGAAATCGTCAAATAAATTATAGAAAAAAGTTGAGAAAATGTAAAGAAGTGTGATAAGGGTTGTGTAAATAACCTAGGGATATGAGGATGTGATGATTTGAATTCAAATATTAGTGAACAAGAAGTGATAAAATCATGAATAATAAGGTGAAGTGAAAGTTAGAAAGTGATAAACTGTAAGGTAAATGAAGCAAATTTGATAAAAACCAATCACCTTGAGGGGTTTTTTGGCAATGGTCAGGCCAATTAAATTCTACATGTATTGGATTGAGAGGATTTATTTTGTTCTATAACTGGAAAAATCAACGTTTTCTTCGAAAAGAGAGAATTAAAGGAAGATGCATAAAGGAATTTTGTGGAAAGGTAGCAAATGATCTAATTATGATAAATGATTATAGAAGTGGTGAATAAAAGATTTAAAAGTAGTGGCAATTTAGAATTGAGGAAAGTATTGTGGGAAGAAAAATGTTAAGATCAGTACAGTGCAAGATCATATCAAGATTTAAGATACTCTGAAATAAGAATTAAAAGAAACATGGTTACAAGAGAAAATGAGAAATGCTAGTTGAAGAGAGAAATTGATATAAGTTGGATAGTGGATATTCAAAAAAGAAATAATAATAAGAAGAAGAAAATTTAAGAAAATAAAATTTTGGACTCAAGTGTATAAGACATGTTTAAATAAAATATAGAATTAAAGTGGAAGGAAGAAGTATTAAACTATGAAGATGATTACAAGAAAATTTAGATAGAGTAAGGATCTTTGATCAAGCACCGTGAAAAGAAATAATAGAATTGCATTACGATTCATATAGTGTAAAATGGTATAAGAATTTGAAATATTTGAGATAGGGAATGAAAGAAGATCAATATTAGAGAAGAATAATAGTGCTTGTATTATGATAATATATGAATAGAAATATTTAATAAAATAGTGGGGATGGCTTAAAGAAATTGAATTGAAAAGAGGATATGGATAGAGAAATGTTCAATAGCATACTAATTATAAAGGAAGAGTAGTGAAGTATTGCAAATAATCAAAAGGGTATTGAAGATTTACAAGGAATGGAAAATGATTTTCAATGATAGTAAATTATATGTAAAGGAAAAAGTAAAGTGAGAATAATTTGAAGCAAGCATTGCGAAGAAGTAAAAATTATTAAGGATTGAAAATTTACAAGATATTGATAAGAAGAAGTATTAGTAAATGATAACAAGAAAGTGTACTACAAAGGAAAAGAGAATAAATGAAGTGATATAAGTGTTTAGAGGTAGAAAAGGTTTATAAGAAATTGGAAAGTGATGGGTAATGGTAAATGAGTATGAGGGAAATAAGTTGCAAAGTTAGGAAAAGACATGTATGTATTTGGTATTTGTGGTAATATGATAAGATAAATCAAATGAGAAGTAAAATTAATAGTTCACCCCTAAGG
Source organism: Gossypium raimondii (assembly GCF_025698545.1). Taxonomy (NCBI): domain Eukaryota; kingdom Viridiplantae; phylum Streptophyta; class Magnoliopsida; order Malvales; family Malvaceae; genus Gossypium; species Gossypium raimondii. Next base: position 14,201,159 of record NC_068577.1, read on the forward strand.
ATCAAGATACATTATCGTTTAAGAATGAATTAAGTGAAGGAGAATAACAAGTGAATTAGAAATAAATAATGAAGAGTATATTCAAGTAAAGAAGTTGTATGCTCACGATAAGAGTTTGAAGAATGACAAGAAAGTTATAAGTCATTGATGAGTTGAAAATATATACATAAGTATATGAAATTGTAAAGATGATTTCAAGGAAATAAGATTAGGGACTTTTGATTAAATGGATAAAAAGAGTTAAGAAAAGGAAATCATTGTATATGAGGTGCCAAAATTTTATAAGGACTTGGATATTCGTGATAAGGTTGAATAGAAGAAGAGGAGTACCAAGGAAATGCAAAATAATGTTATGTGAACAAAAGTGTAGAATAAAAAGAATTGTAAGGATGATTAAATCGAAAAGAATTGAAGAATAAATAGTTAATGAAATTCATGGTTAGGAAATCAAGAAAATTTCGAGGAAAAAATTATTTTAAGGGAGAGAAATATAAAACCCTTAAAACTATTATAGTTTAAAAGCAATAATAAATCGAGATTGTGTACAATTGATTACTCGATAAAGTAAAATAAGGAAATGAAAGTGATAAAAGAAAAGGTTGAGGAAAATCAAAGAATTTTGAATTGAGAATTATGTTGTGGTATACTAAATTAAAGTAAGGACTAAATCGTAAAGATGTAAAAAATTTGAGGTTTAAGTACAATTATTCAAAATTAAGGTTTGAAGCATAAATATGAGCAAATTGAAGGACCAAAAGTGAAAATAACCCAATTTTTTATGACATGAAATTGGCGTGCAGAGACCAAATTGAATAAGTGGAGAAATATAAGGGACTAAATTGTAATTTTATCAAATTAAGTGATGATTCTAGTAAATAATTGTGAAGGATGTTGAAGGGTAAAATAGTCATTTCTCAATTAAGATAATTATCATAAAACATCAAGATTATTATGGATATTGGTGTTGTATTTTATTTGGTTGAAATATTTTTTATTATTTTATTTTTAGATATTTTATTAATTAATTAATAGTTAAGGAATTGGAAAAGTTGAAAAGAAAACATTGTTCATCTTTTCAATTATTCACATAGCACCATCCATGATAAGGAGAAAATTTGTTTTCTTTACAATTTGGTCATTTCATAAAAAGTTCACCATTTTCACCTAGAACTCAAACGAATTTCCATAACTATCAAGAAAGAAAAATGATAAGAAGACTATGGAGAGTAAGAATGTCAATTTAGATTCAAGAATATAGAAGTGGGAGGAGAGAGAAAGTAAGCTAAAGCTTGATTCCAAGAAAACAAGGTATGAATGTGAAGGTTTCATATTGTTTTCAAGTTTAATTTTGTTAGAAAAGTATAGAAAAGATGTTAAAGTGAAGATTACTCATGGAATGTTTTATGTTGTGATATGATGTTAAAGAAAGAGATTGAGAAAATGAATCAAGTGATGAGGAAAAATGGAAGAGCAATTAATTTTAAGTTGGAAAAGGTAAGTATCCATGAATGCTCTTGTTATTTAAGGATTAAAATTGTAAACTTGGCGAAGTTTTGTCGTAAATTAGTAAAATAAAGTGTAAAACAATTTAATATGTGAATAAGGAAATTATAATAAAAGTTTAATTAATGTGTTATGAGATGATGAAACATGCATAAAGTATTGTAAATGTGAAATTGTGGGAAAATATGGAATTTTATGATGCCAAGGACTAAATTTTCAAACTTGAGAAAATATGTGGATGAAATAATAGAAGTGACATATACGAAATTGATATGTGAAACAAGATATTGAGATAAATTGTGTGATTAAAGTCTAAGAAGAAAGAAAATTGATTTAATATGATTAATTAGTGAATATTGAACTTTTATGACAAAAAAGACTAAATTGAAAAGTTATGAAAGTTTACAAGAAAATATTTGATAAGTGAAAATGTAGTAAAGAATGCAAAATACACGATTATTGTAATTCAAATTACAATTGTTCTTTAAGTTGTGGAAAGATAATGATTGAAAAGGTGTAAAATTATAGTTAAATTGTGAAATATTATATTGATAAATAGAATGTTTAAGAAAGTGTGATGAAATAGTATATGTATGAAAAGTGAAAGTGAGACTAAATTACAAAGAATAGTGAATTTCATGATAAAAAAGACTAAACTGAAATAAGTTTAAAGTATGCAAATTATGTTCTGAAAATGAGAAAATGAAATAGACTCTGATGTGGTTGCCCAAGTAGACAAGATATGAACTAATAGGATATAGATGACATGCCATTAAGGAAAAATTAACACACTCTTTATTCTAATTATGCATTTCGATGTTGTCATGTTCTGACATAGCACTCCAATGCTACTCTGTTCTGTTATTGCACTTCGGTGCATTACTGTATTGTTTTCCTATATCCTATGCCTTTTGTTAAGTCTATGTGGGGCCTCTGTTGAATAATGAAAGACAATGATAAAATAAAAAGTTATGGTAAACAAGTTCTGATGAAAAGTTCCTGTTACACAGTGAGATGACAAGTAAAAAATTATGATAACAATTTCTGTTAAATCGTGAAGTGATAATATAGTGAATTAGACTGGTAAAAGTTCTATTCCTATCAATCCATAAAAAGATAAAAGTGGTGAATTATGGTAATAATGAATCCTATAAATCTTGAATGATCATTCGTTGTTAAAATATACTCTATTGATTATTAAGATATATTCAAGATTTATAATAGTAATCTAATAACTAGGATTCTAGTGGTGTCAAAAATACGATTTGGGACTTCGTTTTAGTAAATTGAATCAGTAAATATTAAATAGTAATATTTGTAGAGCTAGTGTATTGATGAATTTAAATTTGGATAACTAATTTACATGAAATTATAATTAATTCAGGCATAAAGACTAATTATAAATTATAATCGTTATAGATTTTTAATTAGGAAATAGATTGAGAACTTAAATTGTTATTAACCAAAGGTTTAAAATGATAAATAAAGTATTTTGAAATAAGGGATTAGTGCATTATTACGGTGAAACCAACCTTTCTCCCACTAAATTATGATTGAAGGACCAAAAAGTTGACCGGAAATGACGTGTCTCATTATCCACCTTAGTTGAAGTTGACCCTTCTGACTTATCTCTAAAACCCTTTTTCCATGCATTATCTCCCCCTCCTTCCGCCATGGCAACGCCACCACCACCACTCTTAAAGATCGACCTTTGGGCCATCCGTTCTGGATACAGCCGGATAATCAAAGCCCACTCCCGCCACTTCCTAGCTCTCTCACTCCTCTTCCTCCTCCCTTTCTCTTTCTTCTTATCCATCTACCCCTTCATCGCCATTGAATCCTACCTCAGCTTTCTTCAGCAAGATCCCTCCATCTTCCCCACTAAAATCTTTATCCTAAATCTCCTTTACACCATCCCCATCTCTATCTTCTCCCTATTGGCCACCGGTTCCATCACTTATAGCATTTTCCACGGCTTTTACGGTCGACCCATCAAGCTTTTATCCGCTATTAAGGCGGCTTTCACTTCCTTCTTCCCTCTCTTCTCGACTTGCCTTGTAACCCAGCTTATCGTTTCTGGGATCAGTTTGATCCTTGGTTTAGCCTTTTCTGCAGTAGTCATTTTAGGCTTCCAAGTTCATTACCCTTCACCTTATTTTATTTTCCTTTGCCTTGTTTACGTGATTATTCTCTTGTTTATTGTGGTTCATTTACAAGTGAATTGGATATTTGCTTACGTAGTCGTCGTCGTTGAATCAAGCTGGGGGTTTGAACCATTAAAGCGAAGTCGAAATTTAGTTAAAGGAATGAAAGGGGTTGCTTTGAAGATTATACTGCTTTTCGGCTTCGTAATTTCCATTAATACCTGGCGCTCAGTTATGACATACAGGGATTCAGCTGCTCATAAATGGACAAGTTGGGTATTTGTTTTGAATATGGACGTCACTTCCACCTTCTCTATGATGTTAATGTTTTGTAATTTAGCTGCAAATACAGTTTTCTATATATATGCCACGGCTGTACATGGAGAGCTTGCTGAAGATGAGGAATTTGCAGTTAAGAATTCAAGTTTGGCTGTGGAAGATGCAAAAGTTCCTCGCGTTGTTTCAATGGTTTAATGCTTGATGAAAACAGGTAATTCGAGTTCCATTTATGTTCTGTTTTTTGTTTTTGTTTCTGTTTTTTTAAGTCTTGCTTTGCATAGATAACATGCTTTCACCAGTGGTGGAAAAACTAACACGTAAGCGATTGAGAAGTAATAGGAAAAGAAAAAATCAGAACAGAGAAAAATTAGGAGAGAAGGAGAATGAAGAGTTATAGTTACATTAGTGTGTAATTAAGAGGTTCTTTGACTTTTTATGCTTTTAAAATAAGGAAAACGTAAGCGAAGCAGGAGGCAGTTTACCTAGCTTTTACATCAATGAAGGTAACTTGGGCACAACTCACTTTTGGTTAGTTTTGTTAAACTTTGGTTTCTGGTGACCCCTATCCTCATATTTTTCCTCCCAAAATTTTCATCTGAATAAATTTAAATTCAATTAAAAATGTTAAAAATTAAAAGTAAAAAATTGATTTGTCATTCTCCTATTAGAAAAGAATAAGGATAACGTAGAATCACAATTTCATATAACCCCTTCTCCTGCCAAGTTTTAAATGTGACAACCAACCCATCAATTAATTTCTTTTTTCTTTTTAATTAAAGTGATGCTGATAGGCTTTGACACAGTATCCATAAAAAATATTTTTTCATATTTTTTCAATTTATTTTAATTGATACAAATTTTTTAAAAATAAATTTACCAGTGCTGTCTAGCACACCAGAGACATCCATTAAAAAATATTTTTTGTTTTTTTTGCACTGTGAATACTCATATTTTTACGAGTATTTCAAAAAATACATATGAGTGTCATTTGACATAATGCAACAACAATTTTTTTTCCAAATATGATGATTGAGAGGAAAAATGGGTGGTGCTGCTTGTCACTTAATCAGCACCAACAGTAGTTGTAGCAAACAAGTCATTTTTGTATATAATTTTTCCTCCAAGTTATTTTCATAATTAATTAATTTTTTAGGGTTATTTAAAAAAAAGTTGAAAAAGTTAGTATATGATTCTATGTGAAATTAAATGTCAATGAACTAAAATGAATAAATGAAATAATACATTATATGGTTATGGTATGATGAGGGCTTGAGGTACAGTTGGGAATAGGGTTGGTGAATGAGGGTTACGGCAGATGAAAGGAATACAGGAGTTCTATTTACGATATGTTCATGCTTATGTTCTTCAGAACATGGTGTATAGGTTGGATATTGGAGTTTTGTTATCAAATTTCCGTTAAAGGGCCAAGAATCTTGTTTTGGACTTGGACTCTAGGAATTATGTTATCGATATTCTGATTATGATCATGATCTACAAAATACATGAGTAATATGTGATACCTACATGAAAAGTTATATAATATGATAAGCCATAAAGTAAGCGAAAATATAAGAAATTGTATGATTATATGGAAGAAAAGAATAACGAATTTAGTTTAATGATCTGTTAAATTTAAAAGTAAAATATATGAATTATGCAAAACAATGTTCAAGATCTCAAAATGATAAAAATGATGTATGACATGTAAATGACAATGTAAGAAATTCTATGACAAAATAATATAAATAAATAATGAAATTAGGTGGATACTTTATAAGTTTAATAGGTTGCATGTTATTTCATAGTATAAGTACTTTATTAATTTATTTTAATTTAAATGGTATAAAATATGCTTAAATAAAATAATTGGTAAGCTATTGAATTCAATTAGGTACTTATTAAGCTATTCACATAGCTTAACATGTTTTTGAACACATAAGTGAAAGAAAGTAGATTGAAGATACGAGAAGTACTTCTTCACGAGAATCATATAAACTCTCAAAGTTTCAAGACTTTTTTTATATATGATTTTTGACTTTAGAGATGACATGTACTTAGGTTTGGTAGTGTAAATATGAACTATAAAAGTATATTAGACAAATTTTAAAGCAAATGTATGAATGGGATTTCAAAAGATGATTATGTGCTTAAATGTAATGTAACAACCCATTTCTTTATGGTGTCGGAACAATGGTTTCGAGGTCACAAATCTTATGCGGGAGTCTGTAAATATTATTAATTAATATTTACGAGTAGTATATGGTGTAACAATAAAATTTGATTTAATGAATTATGTTAAATGGAAGAATAATTACGTTCAAGTGGTAAGACCCTAACGTCAAGTGGTTTTAGAAAATGAGGTATCGGGAAAATCGAGTCATAAATATTTTATTAAATATATATGGAGTCTTATTAAGGTTGTATTAAAGTTTCGTTGAGAAATTTTTATGTTTAAATGATTAATTAGGTAAAAATGACTAAATCGTAAAAAGTGTAAAAGTTGAGTTCTATTAGTTAAAGGGATCTAATAGCTTTGAAATCTTAAACTAAGGGACTTGAATGGTAAATAGACCAATTAAGGTGATAGTGGATGTGCATGGACAAGGTATTGATGTAATTTTTGATTATTAGTAAGGGTAAAATGGTAATTTGGTAAATAAAGTAAAATAATTAAAAGAATTACATTCATCTTCTTCCCCATTTTCATTTCACCATCGAAAATCACCATGGATATAGGGTTTGAGCTTTCGATTAGGCTTTCACCTTGCATTTAAGTCCATTTTGCATTCGTTTTTAATAATTTTTATGCTTTTGAGGTCGTTTTAGCTTAATCTAGCTATCTCAGGGATTAATTTGTAAAAATGTTAAAGATTGAGGGTTATTCCATTAATGTTCTTGAATGGTTCTTGATGTTAAATGTTAGATTATGAACCTTTGTTGAGAAATAAACAAGTTTTGTAAAGTGATTTTTGATGAAATTTACATATAGGGATTGATTTGTAAAAATAGTAAAATGTCATGTTAAACTTATGAAATGATGATTTATACGGGTTGGTTTAAGTCCCTAAAGAATTCGGTTAGCCTATGAGAGGGATTGGAATGCTTAAATTCTAATTTATGAGCTTAAGGACTAAATTGTAAAAAATTAAAATGTTACGGGTAAAATAGTAATTTTGAATGAATATGAAACGTGGACTAAGTTGAATACTATAGGTATTAAATGGATTGAAATTGTCTATTTAGATCAAGATAGACCACGTACGGACCTAGAACGAGGCAAAGCAAAAGCTTTGGAATTCGTATGAATTGTTGTTATATTCATGTTATTTAAATGTATGTTATTGTGATATTCATAATGTAATTGAATGATGTATAAACAAACCAATGTTATGACGGGTATCGAGTCCCGGTTGAACTTTAGGAATTCGTAGGATATAAATGACATGTCATTAGGAATTTCATATTTCGGGTGCTAGTCTTGAATGTCCTACCGATAGCTGAGGTCCTGCATTTGTTACGGATACTCCATAGCGTGTGTGAGCAGCATCGTGTAGCTTACATTTTGACCCACAGCTCATGTGAGAAGGCCCATTTCATAGCTCGTGTGAGCAATGATGTAAAGGAAAGGTTACGGTTATATGTAAAGGCACACTTTGTGTGAGCTTTCCTGAGTATCCAATGTAATTCTAGGTGGTTTAACGGGTTTGAAAAGGAAAGGAAATGGTAAGTGTTCAAATGGAATGTATCATGAACTTATGAAAGGAATTATGAACTAAATAATGTGATTACATGTGTAAGTTTACTTACTTTTGTGGATGAATGCAATTATATCATGGACAAGTGCACTAACTTGTGAATTGATGATGTTTTTAGGCTTACACTAAGCTTTTGGAATGGAATGGTAAGTAAGTAATGAATGATTGATAATCTTATGAATAGGTTGATGAACATGTAATGTTAATGAACTTACTAATTTGTGAGATTGTTGGTGTTTCAATTGGCTTATACCAAGCTCATGGCATTGATAATGGTTCATGCTTAATCTCTGAATTGTATCAATGAAGTGTTAAATTATGTTTAAGTTTATACGGGCTTACTAAGCATTCATCGCTTGCGTATTTACTTTATTATATTTTATAGGTTATCGGAAACTCGATCGGCTGGAAGTTCGTTAGAGATCTATCGCACTATCTAGTGGACAATTTGGTAGTTGTTCAATATTTTGGCTATTGTTTATAATGGCACGTATAGGGTGCCTTGTAATGATATTATGGTTTATGTATTAATTATGTCTTGGCAAGTTTAAGCTTTGGAAAGCTATGTTGATTTGATTCACTTTGATGCCTTACCAAGTTATGATGTTTTGGTAACTTTATAGTGCTTGTTTATAAGGTTCTCTTGGCATGTTGGTGATGATTTGGAAATGGTAATTGAGCATGTTTGTGCCTTGATGTTTATGGACTTATAATGCTTGTTTAGTAAGTCCTTTTGGACACTTTTTTACAATGAAAGAGTATAGCTTGTTGGTACAAATTGTTAGCTTGAAAATGGTCAATTGTGATGTGTTCTAGGTACATAATGGTATGAAGCTATTATGGTATGTCTTGAATGGTTTGGAAATGGTTAAATGTGGTATGCTTTAGTACCTAAGTGGATTAGATTTATATGCATGAAGTGTGTCATATGAACTTGTTTATGTATGTGATTTTTAGCTATTAATGGTGGTGCCTTGATTAACATATTGGTTAATTGAATTAAGGTTTTGGAAGTGGCAAATATATGTGTGTTTAGATGAGGTTTTGGTGCTTTGGAAGTGTACATAATTGGTTTAAATGTTCATTCATGGAATGATATTCAAATGGTTTGGTTCTAGGTGAATTTTAGGTCCATGCGGCCTGAGACACGGGCATATGACTCAGCTGTGTGTGACACATGGCCTGGTGACACGACCGTGTGTCATCTGAGAATTCCTTTGTATGCAAGTCAGTGAGTTACATGGCCTGGCACACGGGCGTGTGGGGCAACTCAAGGAGTTACACGGCTTGACACACGGGTATGTGACACGACCGTGTGACCCTACTTAGAGAGTTACACGGGTTGGGACACGGCCGTGTGTCCCTAGTTCGAAGGTTACACGGCCTGAGACACAGGCGTGTGTCTCAGCCGTGTGAGGCACACGACCGTGTGACCCCTGTTTCCAGATTTTTATGACTTTCCTAGACTTTTCAAATGATTTCAAATTAGTCCCGAATTGTTTCCATGGTGTTTCTAGAGCCTCGAGAGCTTGATTTAGGGACGGTATGTATGTATATGATTGGTTTATGATTTGATTATGTTATTGAATGATATTAAGTTTAAATACTTTCGATTGTACGGTAATGCTCCGTAACCCTGATTCGACAATAGAGACGAGTTAGGGGTGTTTCATGTAACATCTCTTTCTCGGATCTTGTTAGCAAAATCGATCAACCAAAATAGCCAAGAGGGGGTGAATTGGCCTTTAAAAATTTTGTGGAAGCAAGGATAAGAAGATAAGAATATAAACACAATGATTTTAGAGTGGTTCAGCCCTAATTACCTACTCTACTACCTTATTTTTCCACCACTAAGGGTTTTCCCAAATTCACTAATTTGATGAATCTTTGAGGATAAGTTACAACTCCCTTAAGATTTCTACCTAAATCTTAATACACAAACCCTTTCAAAAGAGCAAACAAATAAGTTTTTGGGAAATGTATCCATATTGTAGTAAACATGTATTTTTTTTATGTGTTTGAACGATGAATAAATAGATAAAATTAATTTCACATTTCACTATTTATATTTTGTGTTTCTGTCTTTGATTTGTTGCATACATAGTGAAATTGTGACAAGCAAATATTAGCTCATTGATTATATAAGTTCAAACTAACGATAAGTGGCACTATAAGAACGTTTACATTGTGAGAAAGATAACTTACTTCAGTAGATAATCTAAACGAGTCTGTAAACCCGTAAAAGAGTTAAAGTGATCATTTGATTCAAATACTTAGAAGGATTATTATGTCATCCACAATTCCAATTAATGAGATGGCTAGTCTTAGCTATCGGAACAGTTGACTCCATGGGTAGAGACATAAATGTACCCATTGGAAGAACGATACATTGAACTAGACCCAAGTTGAATTAATTCTGAATCCGTTTGTGAATTAATTCACTTGTGACATTCATGGTGCGACTTACCTTAATCTTAAGTTAGTTAGTGACCATGCATATGTAACTCATGTGCTTTGATATAAGTGGAGGCTTATGATCTAAAGATGATCGATTCGATAGTTGGTATGTTGCGTACATAACCTATGTATAGCATGACTTTACTAGTAATAATGGAATTCATAGCTCGATTAAAAAGTCAATGATATCCTCTCATTGGCATTGTGTGGATTTTTAAATATGGAACGTGGCCACAGGTTGCTTGTTCTCGAACGAAGAATTTATCACAATCGTTAGTTGACAGTGATCACATTAATCATTAAGAAGACACAAAGGTGACAATAAGATAAAATAGGATTACATTGAGTCAACGAATTTAACTCAAAGGAATCAAGGATATCATATGAAGGCAATGTACACATGACGAGGTCATTAGGCAAATTAGTTGGATGAACTAATTTCGTAAAGAGTATACAATAAAGAGTTTTCATTCATGGTACTTCTTATGGACTGACTCCATAATTAAGTAAATTGTGAATTATTGGAATGATGCTTCTTGACATAATTGTAATTACTCGAGCGTAATTGTATATGTCTGATTGGTCCCTCAACGAGCTCAAAAAAAGCTTGATCGAATTACATTTCAATTAGAAGAAAATTCTACGACTTTGGAAATGATTTAATTAAGTTGATTTATTCGATGGGGAATTAAATTAGGTAGTCATGAGTGTCGAAACTATTTTTTTTAATAATTTGAAAAATGGGGATCGACTTTGAAGATGAACACGGGAGTCGCCACTGATTTTTTATTAAGGTGTGATCGGTTCACCATTAAAATTAAATTTTAGGTCTGCGAATTTTGAGAAAACAGGTTCGGGAGTCGGTTACGCACAAGGAAGGGTTAGCACCCTCGTGACGCCCGAAATTGGTACCGAATTGATTGTTTAATGTCTTAATGTCGAGATTTTGAAAAGATTTTAGAATACAATCCTTTTATTTTAAAGTTAAATTTGACTTTTAAAAATTATGCATTTTGAGAAGGATATCTGATTATTTGGGCCAAATGAGAAGATCAAAACCCAGTAAGTTAGGGTTCGATTTCACCAAATTCCCAAATGTCGAATATTGCCTTTGTTTTTATTTGTTAGAAAAATCCTCGTCTCGAGAGAACAATATGTCATATCCAATGCGTTAGGACACCACGTATCGAAATCTCGAGAATGAGCTTTTTATTTATCTTTTAATCAAAAGGGATATTCTCGATTATTTACATTCGACGAGAAAAATTGGAACCCAATACGTTAGGGCACAATTCTTTCGAAGATTCTAAATACCGAACTTTGCGTTATCTTAAAAGTTTTTGAATAAATTGGTTTTGATACTCAAACGATATTAAACGTAACCTTTTAAACGAATAAAGCGATAATGTGCAATGCGAAGTGATAATTCGTAAATTTAAAAAAAAATACACTAATGTATGAAGAATAATCAAGTAAATAAGCAATACAATACATAGGAGCAACGGTTACATGGAAATACTAACATTTAAAAACTAATCAATTAAAAATCAATAATATGTATGTATTAATTTAAAAGTAATGCACATGGAGTGGAGAACTTGATATAAATAATAGTATGTATAACAATATATGTATAAAAGTTGAAATAAGCAAAATAAATTAAAATAGGGTCCTTTTTAAGAACAAATTATATGTATGTATAGATAAATAAAAATATAACATAAAATTAGTAATATATTATATACATGTATATAATCAAAATAGTTTAATATAAATTGTATATATGTCTAAAATAATATCGAATATAAATATTAACACTTAAAATAATATTATATAGAAAAATAATGTATATACAAAAATGTAAATAAATATATAAACTAGTATAAAAGCAACATTAGTGATATTAACAATGGTAATACTAATAAATTAATTAACGAACTTATTTAAAAGGCAAATAACCAAAGCATTAAATTAAACTAAGAAAAGAAAAAAATGCAAATAAAGTAAAACAAAGGGGGGTCAAATGCAATTAAAATAAAAATTAAAGAACCACAAACAGAATTAAAAGAAATAGAAAGGGGACAAAAGTGAAACGCGCAAATAATACGAGGGATCAAAAGGGGAAATAACCCCAACACTTCGAAATGCTGCGCTAAGAGAAGGGCTAAAATGAGCAGAATTCAAAACATGTTGGTTAAAATTAGAAAATAAAGAAAACAAAATTAGAAATATGAGCTAAAACAGAGGGACTAGTGGCGCAAATAGGCCATTGAAATGAAAGCGCGGATCCTTCCATCGGGTCGGGTCACCGCGCGGGTCAAGGGACCAAACGACGCCGTTTTGGTGCTAGTGCCCTTGCCTTAAAACGACGTCGTATCAATGCATTATTTAAACCTAGTTTCTGTAAAAAAACATTTTTGCATCAACAAAAAATTAAAAAAAAGGGTAAACTCTCTGCTAGGGTTTCGGCCCTAGCTCTTTACACAGCTCCTCCGCCGCAATTCCACCATGAACGGTGGTCGGAGCCTCACCACAAAGGGCTTTTTGGCTCCTTTTCGCGCGGATTCGAGGGCGTCCAGGTAAGACCTCTAACTCCCTCCTCTTTTTTCTCTTTTGCAAGCAAGAAATATAAAACTAGTGTTGAAGAAACTGAACAGAAAGACGAAATCGAAAAAAAAAATTTCAAATCACCTTTAGAAATTGTTTTCTTTGAATACTTTTTTTATTTTTTTGTATTCAATCTCTGCGTAAAAAAAAAGGGAGCCCCCACACAATACAGAAATGGGGTTTTATAGCCCCGAAAATACAAAATATAATAAAACAAAAATAATCCAAAAATCCTCTCTGCTATTTCTGTTTTTTCTATTTCTTTTGTTGCCTTTGTTGCGTTGCTCGTTTGTTTGTCCTTTGTTGGTGTCGTACGAAGACTAGTTGGGACGTGGCGCGGCTCGGCGCAGCGCATGAGTCCGAGGGAATGCCCTGGTGGCTGCGGCGCTGGAGGCTCACCCTAGCTACTAGGGTTTCTGCTTGTGGCTTTGGGGCTTAGGTGATTTGGGCCATTGTAATTGCGTTTAGTTTTTTTGTTGTAATTGGGCCTCTTTAATTGGACTGATGTTATTTTTTTGGACTTTAAATTTGGTATTTATTTGTGCCCGGGCCCTGGTCAAAATTGGGCATTACAACTGCCCCTCTTTGCTCGTTTTCGTGTTATGTAAACGGAGCAAAGACTTTAAAAATGGCCAATTTTGCCCGGTCGTGCTAGACCTTGGTGCTCTTCTTCTTCAAGTAGTCACATTCCAATCTACTGCATCTTCAGAGGTGTAGGAATTGGTGCTTCGATCTACTCCATCGCAACGTCGAGGAGAGAGGATTCGTAACTCGTAACTTCAATCTTTTTAACTGCAATGTCGGGGAAGCAAGATTCACCGATGTGGCTTTAATCTGTTCCACTGCACTGCCAGGGAAGTAAGATTCGCTGTTGTAGCTTTAATCTTTTTAACTGCAATGTCAGGGAGGCCAGACTCACTGTTATGGCTTTCATCTGTTCCACTGCACCGCCTGGGAGGTAAGATTCGCTGTTGTAGCTTTAATCTTTTTAACTGCAATGTCGGGGAAGCAAGATTCACCGATGTGGCTTTAATCTGTTCCACTGCATCGCTTGGGAAGTAAGATTCGCTGTTGTAGCTTTAATCTTTTTAACTGCAATGTCAGGGAGGCCAAATTCACCGTTGTGGCTTTAATCTGCTCTACTGCACTGGCTGAGAGAGTGAGATTCGTCACTGTGACTTTAATCCTTTTAACTGCAATGTCAAAAAAGCAAGATTTACCGTTGTGGCTTTAATCTGCTCTACTGCACTGGCTGAGAGAGTGAGATTTGTCACTGTGACTTTAATCCTTTTAACTGGAATGTCGGGAAAGCAAGATTCACAGTTGTGGCTTTAATCTATTTCACTGCATTGCCATGGAGGTAAGATTCACTGTTGTAGCTTTAATCTGCAATGTCGAGGAAGCAAGATTTACCGTTGTAGCTTTAATCTGTTCCCTGCTCTTGAAGATAAGATTTGTAATTTCTGCTATATTTACTGATCTGTTCTTTGGGGAACATGACCTGTATAATGAACCTAATTATGCCTAATGATTAGGATGGCATGATCAAAATGAATCAAATGCTCCTAACTAGACATTGCATGAATGCAGAATTTTATTTTTCCAAAAATGATCCCGCTTAGGTTGTTATTACTCGAAGTTTATTAAGGCTTTGTTACTGAAGTGCTATAACATCTTCCTTCTCGACTGGCGTTTTCTGAAGAAACATTTAGCCAGGTTACCCCACACTATAAACCTCGAAGTTATATCCACTGGGGTACAAAATTTGTACTATCATTCTCTCACCGTAATCCAATGGTAGAAATATGAATTTTCCTCAATCCTCTTTTATCACAATTCAAGGATATAGGATCTTAATCTTTCTAGTTCCTTACACCATTCCCAAGGTGTCGTACCAAAGACTTATGCGCAGATAAATGCTCTCTTCTCCGAGGGAACCTCTTCCTCTTGCTTGGTGATCATTGCTTGCTTGTTTATTTAACCTTTGTCACCAACATGGCATCTTGTCAATCAATGCATTTGACAACAAAATCCAAAGAGACAGTCCAAATTTAGACTCTTCCTTCTCAAATTTCCAACCTTTAAACTTGGTGCGCTCTAAATAATAGTCTCGTTTCAGGCTCCTGTATTATTGAGAAATTTCTAGAGTAATATGCAAAAATTCCATTGTGAAAGTTTTATTAGTCCATTAATCATTATTCCAATGCAAATGCTTGCAAAAAGGATCATAACAATGGATAAGAATGAAGTTGGTTTCGAGCATAGCTCGAAGAAACAAATGATAAAAAATAGTAAAGAAGAATAACGAAGAAATTGATTGGGAATGTATATTTTGGAAAAGAAAAAAGTATTCCAAGAATAGCAAATAATATGAGAATTGGGTGCCCCAGATATCGCAGCTTGAACTTCTCTGTACAAACTTTCTGAAGACCATTTTGAGTTGGACATGTGTTTAGGAGGTCTACAACGCTTTGTCGATGCCCCAAGATGTCGCCTATCCTTTCCTATTGATTCAGGCATAGCAAGATCACCACATGCCCAATCTGATCAAGATTCGAGTTGCTTTGATTACCTCATGCCCCCTTTAATCAATATTTGAGCCGCCCTTTTCGGGTTTTCAACTCAAATCCCCTTTTGGTCTTAGGTGCTCTTTGTGGGTTTTCCCCTTAGCCTCTCCATTTTTATTTTTCATTTTCATTTTTCCTTTTCATTTTTGTTTTCACTTTTTTCATTTTTCATATTTTCTGACTCAGAGTGCCCTTTGCGGGTTTTCACCTTGGTCCTTTCTTCTTCTTTAAACGAAGTGTTTCTTGACTGGATCCGAGTTTATAGGATTAGCAATCTCACCCAGGATCAGTGTTCCTCTGAAAATGGTCTTCTTTACAACATAGGGACATTCCCGATTTGGCATTCATTTCCCTCTGGAATCCTTTCGTTGAAGAAGAATTGTTTTCAACATCCAGCCTCTTGTGGAATTCTCTGAGATGACCCTATTTATTATGGGCTCATATAATTTATTTCTGGTACATCCGACCCTGATGAATAGCTTTCAACCCTTTACCTAGGTCTAACTGATCACATCGCGATTGGATCCTTCCAACTTTAGCTCAACTAATACCCGGAGAGTGGGGATTTCAATAGGTTAAAACTACCTCAATCCTGTAAACCATAGAGAGAGGTGTTGCCCCAGTACAGATATTCGACAAGCAATGAGGGCCAATGGTAATTTCCCATGCCAGTCCTTGCAAGTCTCAATCATTTTTTCTTCAATTTTCTTGATGTTCATCTCTAGGCAATCTGGTGACGAGACGTGGTGTCTGCTTCCGAATTGCCTCTAGACCTCAGCTATCGCATTATCCGATATAATCTTCTTTGGCATATGATGACATTGGCATATGAAGCAGCCTCTAATGATCTCAAAAATGAAGCAATGCCCATTAGAAGTTTTCGATAACGGTGATGTCCATGCCCCATTTTGCTCAAAATTTGAGTCGCCCTTTTCGGGTTTTCAACTCAAAACCACCTTTGGTCACAAAGCGCCTTTTGCAGGTTTTCGCCTTGGCCTCTCCTTTTCTTTTTTTTTCTTTTTCTCTTCTCTCTTTTTCATTTTCATTTTGACCTTGATAGATTTTTCTTTTTGCTTTTGACTTTGATTTTTTTTTGATCTGAACTCTTGGGATTAGGCAAGTCCTTGTTATCCCCTTTCGACCAGAATCAATATTTTTATAGATAAAGTCCTCCACATAAGATCTCTCACTTTCATCTTGTATGCGAAAAACATTATTTGGTATCAGATTTCTTTTATAGAGCCATTTGGGGTGCAACTACGACAAAAAACTTTGGATATTCCTCTTTAATCTTGAAGGGATGGAAACTCGACTTCAAATGGGCAAAGCTATGCTGAGTCAACGAGAGAGGCATTACCCTGACGAAGAATTGCATCGCTCATACTGCAATTTTTTTTGTCATCGTGTTGTTGTGCAGATTTCATTATCAGCGTTTAACCCATCATATCCTGGTATGATCATGCAAAGACATCTTTGAACTCTAGAGGTCACTCAACAAGGTGTTGCTTTGTCTTTGCAGTCAGGTCAATTCTAATCTTCACCAAGCTCACAATTTCTAATGATTCCTTGTGAAGTAGGATATGTCTATCCTCCTACTCAACCATCTTCAATAAGTCCAGAGATAAGCTACAATCTTTGTCATTTTCAAAGTCATGAGATCCCTCTGAACACATGCCTCACTCAAAAGGAAAATCTGGGTCTGTAGCAGAGTCGTTCACGTAATTGATATCCAGGGACCCATAATAAGTACCGAAGAATATACGAAAGAATGTATAAATTCATGAATAATTATTTGTACAATATGATTATGAATGAATGAATGATGTGGAAGAAAATCCAAAAAAATAAAATAATCAAAAAATAATTATTCAAAAGGAACGAAAGAACATTGGCTCAAAAGTGATCACAAAGATGTATTTCATTAGAATAATAACGTTCAGACATGAGCCTATTTTACAAAGGAAATTTCTATAATTTTTAGGCTAAAAACAACAAAAATGTTTTGAACATTACTCTAAATAAGTTCTAAAAACTATGGGGCTTTCTTCCGCAGTCTAATTGCTTAGAGCACTCCCAAATTTATAAGGGCGAATATCTAACAAGGTCCCTCCTTCAGTCGCTTTTCGTCGATGTGAACATTTCCCACTCTGCATTGCATTCACCCCATTATCAATTATGATTGGGTAACGGATTTTCTGCACTGGAGTCATCAAACTTGACAACACCCATGTTAATGAGCCTTTCAACAAGCTTTTTAAAGACGGTGCAATTTTCTATCGAATGTCCCCCAATTCCCGCATGATAATCACATTGTGCATTTTACATCATACCACTTGGGGTACGGAGGTTGCAGGGGCTTTGAGTAGAAAGGGGCAACAATGCACGCATCGAATAAACGTTGGTACAGCTCTTTATACGACATCGGAATTGGTGTGAACTGGAGCTTCTTAGTATTTGGTTTCACTCCAGATTCTTGTTTCAACAAACCTTGTTGACTAGCGACCCCTTTACCTGGATGACTTACTAACCTTGAGTAACCTATGTTATTCATCTAATCTTCTTTTCTCCTTGAGATTGTTTTTTTTACTCTCTCCACCCTCTATTCTTCCGTTTTTAATGGCATTTTCAATCATTTCGCCATTCATGATTATATCTGAAAAACTCTTCGAAGCACTTCCCAACATGTGAGTGATGAACGGGGCCTTCAATGTGTTGATAAAGAGCATTGTCGTCTATTTCTCCAAGAGGGGTGGCTGAACCTGGACTGTAACCTCCCTCCACCTCTGTGAATACTACCTAAAACTTTCGCTTGGCTTCTTTTCCATGTTTTGCAAGGTGATTCTATCAGGAACCATATCTGTCACATGACTGCATTGCCTCATGAAAGCTTGTGCTAGGTCCCTCTATGAACAAATCTCGGTACGGCTCAACTGATTGTACCACTTCGACGCTGCTTCAATGAGGCTATATTGAAAGCAATGTATTAATAGCTGATCATTGTTAATATACCCAGTCTTTTTCCTACAGAACATGGTGATATGGGCTTCAGGGCAACTGGTCCCACTATATTTCTCAAATTCAGCCATATTAAACTTGTAAGGGAGTACTAAGTCTGGAACCAAGCTCAGATCTTTTGCATCGATTCCATGGTGACTATCGGCGCTTTCCAGGGCTTTGAATTTTTTCTCCAACCATTTACACCTATCTTCCCACTGTTTTGGCAATTCTGCATTCGCCTTTCCTTCTTCAGCTGTTTCATCAAAGTCCGGGATGGCAAGATTAATCGTATTATCACCAGGGTTAGGACCTGATCCAGCCAGAAAGTTCATCAGTAATGAAACATCGGTTTGAAACCTCTGAGGCCCAATTGAAATAGAGGATTTGCACGGAGGACCTCAGTCTGAACCTGTGCATACAGAGGCGTAAATCTTGGAGGATAGGAAGGTCTATCCTTGTCTTCTTCTTCATCATTTATCATAGGGCCTTTCCCCTTATTTATTCCTTTTAGTAATTGCGTCAGCTTAGTCATCATGTCCTTTTGAGACTTCAGCACCCTTTCTGTCATGTCCTGTTGAATTTTCTCCAATTGCTCCTTCATTTGCATCTGTAACTGATCTTGCATATGCTTTTGCATTTGCTCCAATTTCTCTAATCTTTGATCCATTTCCTTAGTTTTGAGACGAGTACCGTAAAGGTGTTTGGTTGGTTGGTTTTCCAGATTAGCTGAAATAAATTTACTTAATTAGACTCTTTCAATGGACTTTAATGCATGTAATGCAAGTGCATGAAATGGATGCCTAAAGAGACGTTGATTCTGATTCAATTACATTTAGAAAACTTTACTAGAAGACAAAACCTTTTACATAAAGCAGATGCATGTACGGCCTCGCCCTTATATTCCAAGAGACGCCATCGATATTTTCCTTCATTCGCATGCTCGAGATAATTTCCAATAGATGCCAATGTTAGCTCCTTTTCTTGATCCTGGTCGCGATCCATCATCTGCCCATCTTCATAAGGCTCATCAGCTTCTTTAAGGGAGTTGAAACATCAAAGGCTTTTAGACAATCGCCCCAAATCCTCAGGCCACAAAGCAAGGTCACAAACTCTTCCATCGCTCTTCTTGTGTTTCTTAGAATATGTTCAGGCAGCCGTATTGTTTTCCACTTTATCAAGGAATCCGTATTCAATGACAAGTTTTCTAATTTAGTAATCGGATTTGAATCAATGTCTCTTTCCTAAAATGCAAATGCAATGCAATCACAATCAAAACACAACGAGAGGGGTTAGTACAAAACAGAAGTAAACAAGGAAAACAGAAAGTACCTAATCAGGTAACCATTAGGGATTTGGAGTGGCTCTACCTAGGTTAAGTTCCTAAGTCCACTATATGAGGTTTGGTTCTAAAGTCAAGGTACCCGAACTAGTAGATTCCTCGTTCCTCACCCATTATAGGCTTATGCAGACCGAGTTTAGTTCAGGGGAATACATTTCCCTATGGCTACACGGAGATGAAAATCTCATGAAGATAGAGGTACGGATGTATTCCGAAAGTGATCCACTATCTTGCACGGAGGTGAAAACCTCACGAATGAGTAGCTTCTCACTCCCACTTAGAAGGGTAAAACTAAACAGTCCTTATGCAATATGAATGCCAAGATATAAAACTCAATTGACAGTAATCATACAAACAAATGCAAAGAGAGGATCATAATTTTTCAAATCAAATTTTCAATTTTCGATAATAAGACAAAAAAAATCAATTTTACGGCTTGACTCTCTAACGAGTCCCCAGTGGAGTCGCCAAGCTGTCGAAACTATTTTTTTTAAAATAATTTTAAAAATGGGGATCGACTTTAAATATGAACACGGGAGTCACCACCGATCTTTTATTAAGGTGTGATCGGTCACCATTAAAAATAAATTTTAGGTCTGCGAATTTTGAGAAAATAGGTTCGGGAGTCGGTTACGCACGAGGAAGGGTTAGCACCCTCGTGACGCCCAAAATTGGTACCGAATTGATTGTTTAATGTCTTAATGTCGAGATTTTGAAAAGATTTTAAAATGCAATCCTTTTATTTTGAAGTTAAATTTGACTTTTAAAAACTATGCATTTTGAAAAGCATATCTGATTATTTGGGCCAAATGAGAAGATCAAAACCCAGTAAGTTAGGGTTCGATTTCACCAAATTCCCAAATATCGAATATTGCCTTTGTTTTTATTTGTTAGAAAAATCCTCGTCTCAAGAAAACAATATGTCATATCCAATGCGTTAGGACACCACGTATCGAAATCTCGAGAATGAGCTTTTTATTTATGTTTTAATCAAAAGGGATATTCTCGATTATTTAGATTCGACGAGAAAAATTGGAACCCAATACGTTAGGGCTCAATTCTTTCGAAGATTCCAAATGCTGAACTTTGCTTTATCTTAAAAGTTTTTTAATAAATTGGTTTTGATACTCAAATGATATTAAACGTAACCTTTTAAACGAATAAAGCGTGATGGAGCGATAATGTGCAATGCGAAGTGATAATTCGTAAATTTAAAAAAAATACACTAATGTATGAAGAATAATCAAGTAAATAAGCAATACAATACATAGGAGCAATGGTTTCATGAAAATACTAACATTTAAAAACTAATGAATTAAAATCAATAATATGCATGTATTAATTTAAAAGTAATGCACATGGAGTGGAGAACTTGATATAAATAATAGTATGTATAAAATATATGTATAAAAGTTGAAATAAGCAAAATAAATTAAAATAGGGTCCTTTTTAAGAACAAATTATATGTATGTATAGATAAATAAAAATATAACATAAAATTAGTAATATATTATTTACATGTATATAATCAAAATAGTTTAATATAAATTGTATATATGTCTAAAATAATATCGAATATAAATATTAACACTTAAAATAATATTATATAGTAAAATAATGTATATACGAAAAATGTAAATAAATAAATAAACTAGTATAAAAGCAACATTAGTGATATTAATAATGGTAATACTAATAAATTAATTAACGAACTTATTTAAAAGGCAAATAACCAAAGCATTAAATTAAACTAAGAAAAGAAAAAAATGAAAATAAAGTAAAACAAAGGGGGGGTCAAATGCAATTAAAATAAAAATTAAAGAACCATAAACAAAATTAAAATAAATAGAAAGGGGACAAAAGTGAAACGCGCAAATAATACGAGGGATCAAAAGGGGAAATAACCCCAACACTTCGAAATGCTACGCTAAGAGAAGGACTAAAATGAGCAGAATTCAAAACATGTTGGGTAAAATTAGAAAATAAGGAAAAAAGAATTAGAAATATGAGCTAAAATAGAGGGACCAGTGGCGCAAGTAGGCCATTGAAATGAAACGCGCGGATCCTTCCCTTGGGTCGGGTCACCGCGAGGGTCAAGGGACCAAACGGCGCCGTTTTGGCGCTAGTGCCCTTGCCTTAAAATGACGTCGTATCAATGCATTATTTAACCTAGTTTCTGTAAAAAAACATTTTTGTATCAATAAAAAATAAAAAGGGTAAACTCTCTGCTAGGGTTTCGGCCCTAGCTCTTTACATCGCTTCTCCGCCGTAATTCCACCATGAACAGTGGTCGGAGCCTCACCACAAAGGGCTTTTCGGCTCCTTTTCGCTCGGATCCGAGGGCGTCCAAGTAAGACCTCTAACTCGCTCATCTTTTTTCTCTTTTGCAAGCAAGAAATATAAAATTAGTGTTGAAGAAACTGAACAGAAAGACGAAATCGAAAAAAAAATTCAAATCACCTTTAGAAATCGTTTTCTTTGAATACTTTTTTTGTTTTTTTGTATTCAATCTCTGCATAAAAAAAAGGGAGCCCCCAAACAATATAGAAATGGGGTTTTATAGCCTCGAAAATACAAAATATAATAAAATGAAAATAATCCAAAAATCCTCTCTGTTATTTCTGTTTTTTCTATTTCTTTTGTTGCCTCTGTTGCGTTGCTCGTTTGTTTGTCCTTTGCAGGTGTCGTACGAAGGCTAGCTGGGACATGGAGCGGCTCGGCGCAGTGCATGAGGCCGAGGGAATGCCCTGGTGGCTGCGGCGCTAGAGGCTCACCCTAGCTGCCATGGTTTCTGCTTGTGGCTTTGGGGCTTAGTTGATTTGGGCCATTGTAATTGTGTTTAGTTTTTTTTGTTGTAATTGGGCCTCTGTAATTGGACTGATGTTATTGTTTTTTGGACTTTAAATTTGGTATTTATTTGTGCCCGGGCCCGGGTCAAAATTGGGCATTACAATGAGAATTTGGTAAACTAGAGAATTTTCTTTAAAATTTAATTTTGAAAATCTAGGTGATTTTTGAAAAAAAAACATTTTTATCAAGTAAAACTAAATTAATCAAATTAATTAAAATAAATATGATATTTTTGAAAATTAATTTTCAAGTCAAGCAATTAGACCAATGAATAATTGAACTTGAAAATTGGACCCGAGAACCAAAAACTGAGACCAAAACCCAAAACTGGTTAAATCGGGCCCAATTTATGAAACTAGGCCGATGATCCAACCGATGGTTGGACCAGACTGGTCAGGCCGTCATTGGCCCGGGCTGAACTAACTATCACACTAGCCAGGTGATCTACCATAATTTGATATGGCAAATTAAGCTTCCTTGATACACTTGTGGAGCTTGTTTTCTAGAATAGTAGTGTCTTTTCTATAGTTTTTCGTAGTTTTTAGGTTTTGAATTAATAAGTGCAAATTGCCTCTTTTTACTTATTTTGAGACCCAAATTGGCCGATCGTGTCATTTGGTACCCTAACCTTTGTTTCAGTGTTACAGGTAGAGGTGTTCAAACTTCAATTAAAACCAAATTAACCGACCAAACAGATCTAATTCTGTTAATTGGTTGGTTAACCGATCTAGTAATTAACGATTAATTCGGTTAATGGTTAATTTGGCTCAAAATCGGGTAATTAACCAAATTAACCGAACTAATTGAACTTAATAAATAATATTATATATTATTTGCATTAGGTTATTACCAATTTGGTTAATTCGGTCAAATGAACATTATCAATTTGTTTTTTTGATATATTTTATACTTGTTTTAACAAAAAAAAAATATAAATTTCGGTTAATTCAGTTAACTGACCAAATTAATCGAAATATTTTAGTTTGATTAATTTTTTTGAAAAAATTTGGTTTGGTTAATGGTTAAAATATTAAAAATTAATTCAGTTAATACTAGTTCAGTTCGGTTAATCGTTTGAACACCCCTAGTTACAGGTACTTGTCGTAGGCCTGAAATCGCGTAAAAACTTCATCAAGGCAAGGGTATCACGATATCAAGGCCTTGGTACCGCGATACCCTCACCAATACTAGGACCAAGGCATCAAGTAGTGGTATCGCAATATTCCCCTAGGGTATCGCGATACCAAGCTCTTAGTATCGTGATATCATTGTCGTCAAAAGACAAAAAATGACACCAAGAGCAATTTTTGTCCAACCGAAGAACCAATCAGAAGAGGTCCGTTCTAGGGCATTTTAGACGTAAAATTGGGACCGAGATAACTGCTTAAATTAACCAAAATTTGGCTGATACAAAGGACGCCACATTAGAGTTGTTTTAGCTTAGGGTTTCTTTAGTTTTTATTCCTTTTCTTCTAAGGTTTCTTAGTTCCATCTTTGTTTTGTAGATTTATATATTCCTAAAACTTTTCTTCTTTTTTTCACTGTTCTTGTAGTAAGCTAAGTTAGTTAACATTGTAGCTTAGGTTTATTTGCACTTTTAGTCCCTGTACCTTGCTTGTAATGACATTTTCAGTTTTATTTTAATGTATTTCAGTTCCTTTTACATTAAATCTGTTAAAGCTTGTTCCTTTTATGTTTCTTACTTTATATTTTCTTGTTTTATGCTTCTTTTACATTTCCTTTAAGTTGCCTTACATAAAAATCCCAACTTTTATATTATTCTCAAGCTTTTCTTTAATGATTCCATGTTTATGTTCATTAAATTTATTTTTAGTATGAGTAATTAAACTTTTAAGGGGATTGGTTGATGTAGATGTGGTGAGCTAATTTTTGGATGAGAGACCAAATCATAATAAATTGGGCTAATTTGAATGAATACCTAGGCAAGTGAGATCGAGAGAAGATCCCAACTTTTATATTTTTCTCAAGCTTTTCTTTAATGGCTTCTATGTTATGCATTTTTATGTTCACTAACTTTATTTTTAGTATGAGTAACTATACTTTTCAGGGGGTTGGTTGATGGAGATGTGGTGAGCTAATTTTTGGATGAGAGACCAAATCGTAATAAATTGGACTAATTTGAATGAACCTAAAAACTTAGGATTGATGACCTTAAAGGAATACCTAGGCAAGTGAGACCGAGAGTAGATTTTTTTTAAGCACCAATTCGTTAGTCCCGGGTTAACTGGTGAGATTGAGAGATAATCCACATTAATTTGTTTAACTTGGTAAAATTGAGACCGAGAGGTAAAATGGAGCCATTTAGGAGTTTAGGCGATTTGGATCCCTAATTCGAGGATGAATGAACCACATCGAGATCAATCAACCACCATTTGTTATATATTTGTTAATTTCATAATTTAGCACATTTTACAATTTAGTCCTTGATAGCTTGCTTGTATATTACTTTAATCTTTCTTGACATTACGATTTGCCATAATATAATTTTCAGCAATTAGTTGGTTAGACTCTCTATTTTGTATGCTTGTAAGTAGAAATTGTTCAATCTTCGACTCTTTTGGGTTCGATCCTTGGAATACTCTAGTGTTCCATTGTAACACTACAAATATTAGAACTGACCTGTCACATTTGCAGACACTTGATTCATCGTAAACCAATTAAAAATTTGACCAAGGCAAGTGTATCTATCAATTAATAGTATAGCTATAGTGAGCAAAGATATCATTCCCATGAAGACTAAAAGTACTAGTAATTACCGTCTTTCTGTTATTTAACTGATAAATTCAAATGATTGATTAAGAACTAAAATTAACTAAATTAATTTCTAATGAACACGAAAAAGAAAAATTCAGGAAAATAATCGAGTAAACAACCAAGAAGCGAAACAATACCCAGGAAATAATTCACTAGATTTCATCTGTCATCAATCTAAATTATGTAATTTCTTCACTTAGTATCTTGATCCGTAGAAATCCTTAAATGATGCTAATATCTTTCTTCAAGAATAAGAGCAACTAACTCTGGGTTGATTAATTAAAATTTCTTTATAATTAAAAGCCCTATTATCACATTAACTTGATCTATGGATTCCCCTATTAGATTTGACTCTAATCTGATAGATTTATATCACCCTATTTCTACGATTGCATGCAACTCCACTCAATTACGCTAGATCTACTCTTAAACATGGTCTATTCCTCCTCTGATTTAAGCACATCAAACATGGATCAATAGTCTAGAAATATTAAACCATGAATTAAACACACGTAATTAAGAACAAGATCTAAGTCTTTTTTGCGTAAAATAGAAATCAAACAACATAATTCATCATAGGGTTCATCTCCCTATTTATTTAGAAAATTAGTTCATGCTAGCAAATAAAACCATCCAAAATACAATATAATCACAAGAAACAAAGAAACTCATAATAAACTCCAAAGAAATCAAAAGGGAATCTTCAATCTTGATGGAAATCTACTTCTAGATTGGCTTCAATGGTGTTTTTTGAGTTGTTTTCTTGAGTATTCTATGACGACTCACTCCTATCTTCATATTTTTGTCATATATATGTCTTAGAATGCCCAAAAAACCTAAAAATCATATTTTTCTACAAGTTTAGAGTGCAATTCACAAAATCGACACGGCCTGCCACATGGCCGTATGACAGCCCATGTGTCTCACACGGCCGTATGGAATGGTCCAGCCCATGTGGCTTTTGTAACTCGCTCCAATTTTCTGGTTTTCGCTCTTTTTGCTCCCAAATGCTCTCCTAAGTATAAAAACATGAATTTAAAGGATTAAGAGCATAAAATTCACCATTAACATCGAATAATCACCCAAAAATACATTAAGAATGAGACTAAAACATGTGACTTTTAGCACCTATCAAATATCGCCACAATTAAGCGTTTGCTTGTCTTGAAGCAAAATTCTCAACCTATATTCAAGTTAACTTATCTCAATTATTGTTTCCATTGATAATGTCTTAGGATAATTTACAAATAATCATGCATTGTAAATTTACACTAAAATGACACTAAATAGTACAAGCAATCCAAATAGAGAATTTTAAGCTTTAAAAACATTAGAGATCTGCCCTATGTCAAAAATTACTTGAAATTCAAACTCAACAAGAAATAAAATCCTCACTAAAGATTCACTCAAAGCACTTAAAGTGTTTAAGGTTAAGGAATATGCACTCAACAGTCGAACGAGAAATGTTTTTACCATATGCTTGCTTGGAAATCAAATCTCCACCACTATAGAATGAGATGACACACTAATCAAGAGTTCCTTATAAGGTTGTAATGGGGCTTAGGTTAAGGGTATGAAAAATGTTAGAAAAGTTGGTTATAATTGAGAGCTGAGTTAATAAGTTACCAAACTAGAAAAAAATCAAATGCTGAATTAAAAGAATTTACATCAATAAGAAATAAAGAATAAAATGAGCTTTTCAACACAATATGAAACTAACGATCCAAGCTCAATTACTTTTTTTCTTTTCATTTTTTAGTTTTTTTATTGATTTTTTTCCTTTTTTAGGAATAAAGTAAAATTCAACAATGCAAATGATGAAACATAGTTAGGAAACTAACCAAATCAAATCTTACGACATATATATGGGTTAAAGGTTAGCATCAATGGGTTAGAAAAAGAATGTGCTAGGATCAACGGGGTTTACTAAGGGATAATACAACAGGTAAGCTAATTAAAGGTTAGGTCGGTTAAACCGTATGTGCCTATATCATCTTAGTACACCAAATTAATAATGTGGTCTCGACATGTATAATCGAAGCAAGTTCTAGAATAACAAATCAAGTTGACATACCCACAACCAAAAATAAAATGAGCACGAAAAAAATGGTCTATAGGCTCAAAAGCTCACAAAAAAATATGGTTTTGATGTCAAACTTACAAATTTAAAATTTAAAGATAATATTTCAATTTAAGGAGATAGCCTAAACTAATAATTTCTGCAAAACAACTTATCAATAAAAATATAAATAAAAAAATGCACAAAAGTCCACAAATAAATCCCCAAACAGAGTCAATAAAAAAAAACTTCAATTAACAAAAATTACTCCAATAGTAGCTGTGAGAAAAATACTTAAAAACAAACGACAATTCAAGGATTTTATTGCATAAGTATATAAAAAATCTCCCTGCACTTAAGATGTACATTGCCCTCAATGAACAAACAATTATAAACAAAATAAGCAAAATATCAGAAAGGAGGGAGAGAACTAAAACTGTCCTGAATTTGGATGAATTCACCAGAATAGTAAAAACCAGAATTGTGGGCAATTCTAAATGAATATTTTTTTGAGTGAACTAATAAGAAAATAGACAAAAATAAATAAGATACGAAGATTACAAACTAGAAAAAACAATTTAAAAAGCATAACAGAGGACAAAAAAATGCATAATAAAATAAAATAAAAGAATAAATCTAGAAAATAAAAAATAAAAATAGGGCTTGGGGTAGAGAGGAACAAAAAAACAAAAAAAACCAACTAGCTTTAAAGACTCACACGGCCGCGTTGAATCATCCAGACTGTGTGTGATTCAAAAATTGAGAAAAATAAGCTCTGAAACCACATGGCCTAGGACACGCCCATGTGTCCAGGCCGTGTATTAGGCTGTGTGAGGTGTTCATTCATTTCTCCCACGCTTGTGTGCGAGGCCGTGTGGACCACACGCTTGTGTGACAGGTCGTGTGTCGCACATGGGCATGTCTCCAGCCCGTGTAACTCACTTTGCTTGTGTGGGTTAGATTAAAATTAAAAAAATAGCCCTAGTATGCATACGGCCTAAGACACGCCCGTGTGTCCAAGCCATGTGGATCACCCTAAACCGTCCGAACCTTTTTTAATTTTTTTTTCAATTTTTTTAAATAACATGGAAATTAAAATGAATAAATAAATAAAATAAAAACACTCGGGTAACTTCCCAAGAAGTTCTTATTTAGAGTCTAAGCTTGACTTCGGTTTTCAAGCTAACGGTTAAGGTCGATCTTGGAGCCAAAACTCCTTACTCTCAATGTCACTATTACCGCCAAAATAATGTTTGAGATGAAAACTATTTACCTTGAATGTGTTGTAATCAAGGTGTGTTACCTTAATGATTCCATATGGAAATACGTTTTGTACCACAAATGGGTTTGACCCTCTTGACTTAAGCTTTTAAGGGAACATTCGTGGATCTGACTTGTCTAGCAGCACTTTATCCCTAACTTTATATTGGTTCATTCTCTTTACATGCACACTATGGCGTTTCTTAGTTATTTCTTTGATCGTTCTTGGTTTCTCATTAGGCTTTGTTCGTCATTGATCTAATTCATTGAGCTGCACCATTCGCTCTCCACTCGTTCCTTAATTTTTATCACTTTGAGATAGATATGGTTCGAACACGTATTCATTAGTAAATTCCTACAAAGAATGTCGAGCCACGTGATCACTAACATTAACAGAATAACGAGTATCATCTCGCTCACTGGGAACTCTAACAAAATCACGTGCTTCAAGAGTAACCTTTTCATCACCTACATTCAGTACAAGTTCACCACTACCCACATCAATAACAGCTCTAGCAGTGGCTAAAAAGGGTCGACCTAAGATCATGGGTACCTCAATATTCTCATCCATGTCCAATATAACAAAATCAATAAGGAATATAAATTTATTGAATTTAACAAGTAAATCTTCAATAATACCCCTAGGACACATAATTGATCTGTCAGCTAATTGAATATTCATCCTAGTGGGTTTTGGTTCCCTAAGACCAAGTTGTTTGAACATTTTATAAGACATAACATTTATGCTAGTCCCCAAATCAGCCAAATCTTTTTCGACATTTAAACTACCAATAAGACAAGGAATAGTAAAACTCCCTGAATATTTAAGCTTGTTAGGTAGTTTATTTTGGAGAATGGTCGAGCAATCCTCATTAAGCTCCACAGTCGACAAGTCGTCTAACTTCTTTTTATTTTTTAACAACTCCTTTAAAATTTTTTCATATTTGGGCATCTACGAAAGAGTTTCAACAGAAGTTAAGTTAATATGGAATCTTTTTAAAAGATCAAGAAATTTACCATATTGTTTTTTTATACGGTCTTGCTTTAATACTGCCGGATATGGAATTCGTGGTTTCTATTCTTTAACCACCGACTTATGTTATTTCTTACTTTCCTCAACCCAATCATTTTTCTCAACAGTTTCTAGATTCAGCTTCTTTTTAGGCTCGACTAACCCTTCCATGCTTTTAACAGTGAATGCGTGGACTTGCTCATTTAGGTTAGTTTCAGTGTTACTAGGTAAGCTACCTTGTTGTCTTTCTGAAACTAATTTAGCAAGCTATCCAATTTGATTTTTCAAGCCCTTGAATCGATGCTTGCTAATTTTTTAAAGCTGTCTCAATGTTTTGAAATCGAGTTTTAGACACTGAAATAAATTTAGCTAACATCTCCTCAAGGTTTAGTTTCTTTTATTGATGATAAGGTTGCTGAAAACCTGGAGGGGGTTGTGACATTTGATTTCCTTGACCACCCCAAGAGAAGGTTGGATGATTCCTCCATCCTGGATTATAATTATTGATATAGGGGTTATTTTGAGGTCTAGAATTAGTACCCATAAAGTTGACCTGCTCTTGCTCCATGTTAGAACCGAAGGGTAAGCATTCTAGATTAATCATCCCTGCTCCATTCACATCACATTGTACTACCGAATTCACCTGCTAAAAAAATTTAAACCATAAATTTCCTTACTAAGAGCTTCAACCTGATTTGCTAACATATAAACTACATCAATATTAAAAACACCAGATTCTTTAATCGGTTTCATTCTCATGACTTGTCGCTGATAGTTATTCAGTGTCATCTCCTTAAAAAACTCTTAAGCTACTTTAGGTGTCTTATTATTCAATATTCTGCCAGTTGTAACCACAAATGTAATCCATGATGAGGGCACCTGCTCAAAAGATCATTAAATCTCTCCCATGCATCATATAATGTCTCCAACTCAATTTGAGAAAACAAAGAGATGTTGTTCCTCAACTTAGTTGTTTTTGCCGGTGGAAAATATTTTAACAAAAATTTCTCAGTCATCAAATCCCAAGTCGTGATAGAACCACGTGGAAGTGAATTCAACCACTATTTTGCCTTGCTCCTCAAAGAGAATGGGAACAACTGTAAGCATATGTCATCATCAGAAATGCCATTAATCTTCAATGTGTCATAAATCTCTAGAAAGTTAGCCAAATGAGCATTTAGATCTTTATCTTGTAACCCATCAAACTAGACATATTGTTTTATCATTTGAATTGTGTTCGGCTTTAGCTCAAAATTGTTTACAGTAATTGTCAATCTGATGGTACTCGATTCAGCCCCAATCAGAGTGGGCTTAGCATAATCAAACATAGTACAATGAGCAAGAGGCTGTTGATTATTTTAATTATCATCCATTGTAAACTCTAATTTATATAGAGTTTTTATAGTTGTTTATAGCACCCTTTTACTTTAAAAATTATTTTAATTATCATCCATTGTAAACTCTAATTGGGTGAATTTTGTTCATATTACGAAAATGGGAATGATTTAATAAAGTATGCAATTTTATGCTTTTATGTATTAATTTTGTGCATAATTTAATTAATTCATGCCACATATTAATTTTCCTCTATTTTAATGTTGTAATGGAGGCATGGAGTTAAGAATGTATGAAGCTCATTTTTATTTTGCATGGATATGAGACTATTTCTACCCTAGTTGGACAACAAAAGCATGCAAGTTGGGTTATGAAGTTGTCACATTGATCCAGTTAAAGATAGTTTAAATGATGGACAAGTCTAACAACTATTTAGGTCATAAAATTGTCCAAACAAGGGGGAGAGGAGCCCAATTCAATAAGAACATATGAGTAGCCCAAAACTCAGATTTGGGAGATTTATTCAGAGGTCCCTACACTTGGAAAAATTTAAAAATCAGCATACCATTTTCACCCTTAAAACCATCCACCTCCTTGCTTGATTCATGCATGAAAAAAAGCATGAATTAAGCAACCAACAACCTCCCTTCTCCACAATTCATGGTTGGCCAAGAGTGAGAAACCTAATGGATATTCAAAATATTTTTAGTAAACCTCTTAGCCATCCCTCTACGATGAATATCACCCTTGATTTCCCATTCATTCATTCCTCATCTCTCACCCATCATCATTCAATAATCCTTCACTTATCATTCTAACTTTCCTTTCCTTCTCACGCATAAACAATCCCATTACCCTTAACTAGCAATTCCTTGAGAAAATTCTCTCTTGGCTGGCCACCTCGAGGAGCATCTTAAGAAAGAGCAATTAAGAGGATCAGAAGAAGCCACAGCGATAAATTTCTTAAGGACTGTCAAAATTACTTCAGAGTTTTTTCTTTCTTTAATATTTATTGTTGTTCAATATGTTTGCAATTTGCTTTGATTTTTTTCATTAACAATGATAGCTTAATTTTTGTTTAGCTAGAATGATTACAATAATTTGATGAAGTTCATTTGATTTATGTTCATAATGTTCTGTGCCTCAATCGATCATGCTTTCAATTAAAATCATGCATGTATTTCATTCATTAAAATTTGATTGAATGCATTAGAATTAGTGATCAATCGTTGCCAAATGACAATCAATGGACGTGATAATTGGAAGGTGCATGTTTAATTTAGATCCTATCCCGATTAAATTAAAGGTTCGTAATAACTCGAGAGAGCTCTATTACCTTGGATATCTTTTAGATTTGTGTGATTAATTTGTTTCAAACCTAATCCGTCCCTATTACTTCACATAAAATCTAAGAAACCCTTAGTTAAATATGATCATGATAGTATACATGTTTTTCTAAGTAAACGATTTTGAAAGGACTTAATGTTGGTTTTAAAGTTCGTGAAAGATCGAGTTGCCATGGAATATTTTCCGAAACATTTTGAGCCTGATGAGAATGAACCAAGTCAAATGATGTAATTATTCTAGCCTATTCGTGTTATAGTTGTTGAATCTTGTGAATTTGTAGCTAAATCCACCTCATACATTTTTATTCATCACATTTAGGTTAAATGCATTTAGGATAATTTTGCATTTATATATTTAATTTTACAATAACCAAACGAAATTATTGTGTTTTTCTCACCAAATTGTTAAACTTTAATTTTGCAAGCTATTAATTAACATATACAGTCTCTGTGGAGAAGATAACTCTTATACTTATTACTTGATAATGAATGTGTACACTTGAACAAACCCCATCGTTAAAAGTTTTTGGTGCTATTACTGTGGACTATTAATTTAATCATTATTTGTGAAATTATTTCTTACAAGTTGGGTTTTTTATTTTTATTTTTTATTCTTTATACTTCTGTGATTTTCTTTTTAGGTCGTCATGAGTATAGATCAAGTCATCGATTTACTCCTTGTAGACCCTGAAATCGAGTAGGCATTTAGACAAAGAAAATGGAAAAGATTAGGCTAGAGATAAGCCATAGAAATGGACCTTGAGAATCAAAACGATGTTCAAGGGAATGGAGCTGCTAATGTTCGTAATCAAATCTTTATTGCTGATGATAGGGATCGAGCTATAAGGCAGTATGTTGTGCCACGTTTTAATGAGTTAAATAAAAAAAATTAGGATACCGGAGGTCGAGGCGCCACATTTTGAATTAAAGCCTATGATGTTTCAGATGCTTCAAATGGTAGACCAATTCAGTGAAATGCCCACAGAAGATCCACATCTTCACCTTCGATTATTCATGGAGGTGAACAATTCCTTTAAGATGGCCGGTGTAACTGAAGATGCATTAAGATTGGATTTTTTTCATACACATTGTGAGTTCGAGCATGAGCATGGCTTAATTTGTTTGCACCCAATTCAATTTCAACTTGGATAGAATTAGCTGAACGCTTTCTAGTTAAATATTTCCCACCTAGCAAAAATGCTAAGTTGCGGAATGAGATCACCACTTTGCAACAAATGGATGATGAATCCCTATACAAGGCATGAGAAAGATTTAAGGAGCTACTTCGTAGATGCCTTCACCATGGGATTCCACATTGCATCCAGTTGGAGACATTTTATAACGGTCTCAACGTACACACAAGGTTGGTGATAGATGCTTCTGCGAATGGTGATCTCTTATCGAAGTCTTATAATGAGACTTAAAAAATCATCGAGAGAATATCCAATAACAACTATCAATGGTTGACAAGTCGAACAACTTTAAGAAGATTAGTAGTCAGAGTGCATGAAGTAGATGCCCTTACTTTCACTTTTAGCTCAGGTATCTTTTATCTCTTCAATATTGAAACAGTTTACTACTAATGGTTTAAATCACATTGTAGCTCAACCACCGAGTCACTTTGATGTTATTTCCTGCGTATATTGTGGGAACGGTCATTCTTTTGAGAAATTTCCATAAATTCTTGAGTCAGATTATTATGTAGGAAATCAACACCAAAATAGAAGTGGATAAGGACCATAGTCCAATTCCTATAATCCTTCATGGTGAAACCATCCAAACATCTTTTGGAGTAACCAATGAGCTGGATCCAAAAACAATTACATACAACATAGATCAAATCAACCTCTTGGTTTCAATCAAGTTCAAAAACCACTTGAAGTTGAACCTTTCAATAATTTGGGGAATTTGTTGAAGGCATATATTGCTAAAAATGATGTCTTGATTCAAGGCCAAGCAACAACATTGGAGAATCTTAAAAATCAAGTGGTACAATTAGCTAATGAGCTTAGAAGCAAACTCCAAGGTGTTGTACCAAGCAACATAGAAAATCCTCTACTAGCCGAGTCTTCTAATAATCTTGAGAACTTATTAAAAGCATGCATGACGAAGAATGATGCAACTTTGAGAAATTTGGAGAACCAGATGGGGCAGTTAGCCAATGAAATTTGAAATAGACCACAAGGAGCTTTGTCCAGTGACACGGAGAACCTAAGAAAACTAGGTAAGAAGAATTGCAAAGTGGTCACTTTATGAAGTGGAAGGACTTTAGAACTCGAGGAAGTTGAGGATTAAGATGAACCTTCCAATAAAGAGGAAAATCAACCAACAGTTGAAATTCCTACACTAGATAAGTCATATTCTGCAAATACTGAAGAGGTAACATCTAAACTAGTGAATTCTGATAAGCTAACCCCTTTGTTAGATGCAGATATATTACCTCGGAAGAGCTATCTAGTCCAAGCCAAAATTCCACAACCTCTATATCCTCAAAAACTCTAACAACATAAAAAAAAACATGATACTCAATTTAAGAGAATGTTGGATGTGTTGAAACAACTACATATCAACATTTCATTGGTAGAAGCTTTCGAGAAAATGTCAAAATATGTGAAAGCTATGAAGGAATTTCTGTCTAAGAAGAGAAGGTTTGAAACTGTAACCCTGACTACAGAATGTATCCTATTCTTTCAGAACAAGTTGCCTACTAAGTTAAAGGATCCAGGAAGTTTCACCATACCTTACAATATTGAAAATACTATTGTGGTAAGGCTTTGTGTGATTTGAGATCGAGTATTAACTTGATGCCTACTTCTGTGTTTAGACAATTAGGTATTGGTAAGGCCAGACCGACTACAGTTACAGTCCAACATAGGGATCGATCTTTGGCATACCTAAGAGGAAAGATCGAGGATGTCTTGGTACATGTTGATAAATTCATATTTCCTGTTGACTTTATTATCTTAGATTTTGAAGCAGATAAAAAAGTACAAATCATCTTAGGGCGGCCTTTCTTGGCAATTGACAAGACAATAATCGATGTACAGAAAGGTGAACTCACCGTGCCAGTTCAAGATGAACAGGTGACCTTTAATGTAATCAATGCCATAAGATCTTTTGATGAGGTTAAAGATTGTTCTACTGTCTCCAAGGAGGATCCGCTAGTTCCTGAAAATTTAGAATACAGTGACCCATTGGAAGGTATTTCATTTGACTTTCCACATCAAGATGCGGATGATACATGTTTGGAAGCTAAATAGAAAGGACTCAGTTCAAAAGTTCAGTTCAAATCATTAGAGCTATTGTCACATGAGTACAAGCAACCCAACCCATCAAGAGAAGAGCCACTTGAGTTAGACTTAACGATTTGGAAAAGGTAAGTAGATTCTAAAAAGTGTTCAATCAATGGACATAAGAGATTGATCTAATCTTGAGTATTTGATCTTGGGAAACTTAAGTCTCAATGGTCAAAAGCAAGGACCATTTATCCTATCTACAACATTTAGTGGGTACGACTTGTATCATAGAATGAAGTTATAACGAAAAATAAGCTGATTTTGTTAAGGACAATCATGGGTAGACAAATTTGTGTTAATGATAGAAAGTTAAGGAAAGCAACACAAAAAGACCATCTCTCGCTGCTATTATTTTATCAAATGTTGAATATAATTGTTGGGCAACATTATCTCTTCTTTTTAGATGGATATGATTGGTATGATAAATGGTTGTTTGACATTGCCTTTTTCAGTGACAATCATCAATAACATTGAGGGAGTTCTCTTCACTCTCTGATTTGTTAATTTATTTACAGTTATTTCTCTCATTTGAATAAATGACATGCTTAGAAATTATTTTTTCATGAATTAGTACTTCAAATTAATTATGTCTAAGGAGATTGGAACTTAAGCGACACCATTTGTGACCCCTCCAACCTTAGAAATTTAATTTGATGTAAATTTTCAAGAAGAAATTTTCTAAGTAGCCCAAAAGAAATTTTTTATTTTGTGTTTAATAAGAGGGTCAAGTTGGCCCAAGTATTAATCAATTTATTTTTCTGGTTTAGTTTAATTCTTCAGTATAGAAAATAATTGTAGTTTGGGCTAAGGGCTCATAACAGTGATGAGGAGAAAAATATCCAACACTCGCTGCCCCTTCCTTTCGTCGCAACATCACTTCCCCACACTGCAACGATCTTGGAAAAAAAGGGTATGACACAAATTAATAAAAAGGAGAAGAAATTCTTTTATTTGTTTTTTTAGTATTATTTTTAGGATATTTTTATTTACTTAGGGATATTTTGTTTTATGCATAAAATAAATTGAATAACTTGCAAACATGAATAAATTAAGCTAAATGCCTCTTCTCTAATAAAAAGCGAAGTAGTGTAGTAATGTGAATGAACATGTCTAGGATTGGATTATCAAGAAAGACTTGATACTTAAGCAGTCTTCATGACTCACCTCTCTTTTCTTGCTATCCTATCTGGTGTTCAGTTCTCAGTCATTACTTTGTTTACACAATGAGGACATTGCTTCTTTTTAAGGAGGGGGTAAGGCAATATTTGCATGAATTTTAAAATTTTCTTAAGTATGACTCAATGTTTACACATAAGTATGCTGAAATAAAATGATGTTCAAATTTTTTTTTCATAAGTTAGCTCAAATGCAAATATGATTTATGATTTTACGTAACACCCTATACACGACCTGGTTGCCAAGCCCGAATATCAGGATGCCACACCACCATCTCATGTCATACTCATAGCAAATTGTCACATTACTAAGAAATCATCCTCCTTATCAATGATCCTATAAATTTTTAGTCAAACATATATCAATCATCATTAGAACATGCCAAACATACTTTAAATAAACTTATAATAATTAAACATGGATTTGGACCACTTAGCAAAATTTCCAAGACAATCACGTAAGTATTGATACTGTAACAAAGGTATCAATAATTCTCTAAAGTGGTATCGATACCATTTAGAAAATCGATACCAAAATGCTTACTGTTTCTTGCTTAAAAATTCGAAACCTCGAAAATTGTCAGTACCTCTGCGAAAGTATCAATGTTTCTACCCCGAGTATCAATACTCGTGATAGGGTATCGATACCAAATTATGTTATTACCTCCTTGTACATTTCAAAATCACAGAGGTATCGTTTTTACAACACAAATATCAATACCTCTACTCTAGACTAGAAAAATACAACATACTTGAGCATATAAATCATTTCGACATGTACCAATTCATCATTCTAACATATTGTCATCAAATAAACATTAAAATGGCTGTAATACTAGTCTCAAACATCAAAAGTAAGTTTGAGCTATAATCAACATAATACGAAACATATCTCATAAACTTGAAAGCAAATAGTTTATGGAAGCATCCAAAACATCATGGCAAATATCAGTAAAAGTCTACCATATTACCTTATCCCCAAAACATAAACAAATAACAATAACACCTACGAAATAACGAAAAAAAGGACTTGCTTGGATCACCTCTCAGAACCATTCCACTCACACCGACACTTAACTACTCAGCAAGGGTTTAAAATGAGTGGGTGAGCTAAACAATCTCAGTGAATTCCTAGAACAACTACAATGCAAACAATTCATCAAGCATTAACAAAACAACGATATAGCACAACCTCAACAATTTCAACTTTAGTCTCATATTATATTTACTCGTGCATTATTTACTAATTCATTTATATTGTAATCATATTCACTTTTAAGCATATATCACATACACCAACCTCTAACACACCACTTAGACTCATAGAGTCAAACATGTCCGAAAAGTGAATCATAAAGTTAACACTCTCCTTATTTCCCCTTATATGTCCCATTGAATGGAGCTTAGCTCACATTCCATTAACCTTCCAACATGTCCTAGGGCCTCAATGCCCAAAATCATTGTACATATAGGTGACTACTCACAATCCTATGGCATGCGAACTATATCCAACGGTTTCAAGATTATAAGGCCAAAATATCTGAAATCAAACACATATCACTTACCGATTATCCATGTACGATCACTGCATATTTTCATCTTTAGCAGAATATTGTAACTAACATTTAAATATACATAACATGTACTCATCTGCACTTTCACAACGATTATCATAACCACATATCACATGTTATATTATCTCATTTCAATTCACATATTCACAAACACATAAGCAATTTATTCACAAGATAACATAGGTATGAGAAAGATTACACTCGAAATTTAGAGTATGGGTTTAGGCTACTACTAAATTCCCAAATAATGCATTGAATCATGTGCACAAGCTATTATTCCAAACATTCACCAATATGCTCTCACCAAAAAGCCGAATGCTCAAACTAGCCTTTCCTTGCCTTTATCTCTACTCGTAGAAGGTCCTATCGATTCCAACGCTTCAACAAAGTAATTCGCACAACAAAAAAATCAATATTCATCCAAAGACTCACATCAAACAATCCGAAAACACAAGCCTAAGCTAGGTTCTCATATAATAGAAACTTTTAACTTAGAAAACTTAAAACTCCAATATCTCGATCTATACTCAATATTTTACCTAAAACCAATTCTGTTCATCTTATAATTCACCCTCGACTAATTATCAACCTTCAAACTACACAAAAATACTTAGTTCATAGTATCAACTATTTCAACATGTTTATGACAATTTTAATGAAAATTCATTAAAACATTAGAAATCTTTAACGAAACTTCACATTAATTTAGAAACCTTTTAATCATGTCAAAATTAATTGAAAAACACTTTGAAACCACATTTTTACCCAAAATCCTAAAATTCACCATTAACGACCCAATTTTCAATTTTTTATTAAAAACATACGATTTAATGGCTAAAAACTTAGTTTTAAAGACTAAATGACATTTAAACTTATTTAGGAGTTGAATCGTTACCTTAGATGACAAAAGACGAAGTGTTTGATCGAAAACCCAAAAACCCGAAAGCTTGAAAATAGAGAAAACTATAGTGTTTTTGGTGTTTTTGGTGTTTTTTCTTGATTTTAATGGAGGCTTATAGCATGAAGGATGATAGAAATCAAAAGGGATTAGGAGTTGGAATTTAAAATCGTTTAGGAGAGTTTGGAGAGCAAAGGGATGGCAAACACAAAATAAATGGGAAGCTTTTAGGTGAATAAAATTGTAGGTGGGGTTTATTAGGTTGATTTTTAAAATTTGGTTTAATTGCCTATTAAAAATTCACAATTTTGACTCTTTTACAAATCAGTCCAATTTTCAAAATTGAAGGTCTTTAAAACTCTTTTTTCAAAAATTGATTTAATTTTTTAAAAACCATAGTAAAAGACATTATCGATAAATCATATCGCAAAATTTCAAACACTCTAAGGCTAAAATTCCTAAAATACCCTTAAAACTCTTAGGCCCTATTTTAGGGTGTTACAATTTATCTGAGTTTTTTTTTTTATGTTATCTTAAGTTATGGAATGCTTGTATGTTCTTAGGTCTTATGTAGTCTTTTGCCATGACAATTTAATTTCCTTAGGAATAGACATGCATGAAGGTTTAAGTCCTTAGACTTGACTTAGTAACTTTCTTGAGGCGAAATCCTAGGAGGCATAAGAATCTAAACATGATATAGACACAGTTTCTTTGGATCGTTTGAGCCTTTCAAGCCTACCATATGAATTTAACCCTTGAAACTTTAATTTGAGCCTTTAAACCTATTTTATCGCTATCCACCTACATCATAAGCCATATTACCATCTTTTAAAGTTTTACCCTATTTTGTACCAATCTTAACTATACTTGTCTTAGTGATCAAAGTTTGAAGAAAAATTTAAAAAGATGTACATGTTCTTCGTATGATGTTCAAAAAAAAAAGAAAAATATTTATTCAAGTGTAAAGCAAAAAAAGAGTAAAATAAATACTCAAAATAGAAGTATTGCTGGGCATAAGCTTCAAATGAAGTTTGGGGGTGGTAAAACCCGTTAGTAGAAAGGATGTACCTCGAAAAGATCTAAGGCAAAGTTAGGGTTAAGATTAGTAAACCTAAAAATTAACTTCTCTTTATCCCTACCTTGAGCCTAGCCCCGTTACAAACCTATAAAAGACCTATTGATTTTGATAATTATGCCGACTACATTAATGGAGAGGAATTGCTAAGTTCAACATATGAGGACCATTAATTAAACCTTGTGATTGTTTTGTTTAGTTGATAAGGAAAATTTGATTGAATGATGAATGTTATATATGACCTTGAAAAGCATGCACTCTATTACTTATGTTAGCATTTTCTGTAATAGCCCGATTTTAGGCTTAGTCGGAACAGTGGTTTCGGGACCACAAATCCGACGAAAAAAAAAATGTAATGGCTTGAATTTTCGGAGGTGTCGGAACGGTGATTCGAGATCACTAAATTCGACAAATGGGTAGAAAATATTATTAATTTAGTAAGTATAAGTTAAATATGAAGTTAGGAAAATTTTGAAATAGTGAATAGTGCACTAGAAATAAATATTAAAATAATTAGAATCGAAATGAGGTATCAAGACCTCGGGATTTTAAACTGAGCCATAAATATTTTTATAAATATTTATGGAGTGTTAAAAGTTAGTATTAAAGTTTCGTTAAGAAATTTTAAAGTTCGATAATTAATTGAACAAAAGGACTAAATTGTAACAAATGCAAAATTTTGGGAAATGATTAAATAGCTTAAATGATAAAAGGAAGAGGGCTTAAAAGAAAATAGACCCAAGGTCTATTTGGGCTGGACAACAGAGGCATGAAATCAGCAAGAAAGTAAGGAGAATTAAGGGCAAAATTGGAAAATTGCAAAATTTGCTTAATAAAGTTAGGACCCAAGTGGAATTATCTAGATTTCTCTTCATTTTCTGAATTCTCATCAGCTAAAACACCATGGAAGGGCTTCTTCAAGCTGGTTCTTCATATTTTTATTACAAGTAAGTTCAATTCTTGACTATTTCTTGAAATTTTTGTATTTTTATGACTTTTACAACTAGGCCCACTTGTTAAATTCATTAGTTTTGATTTTATGAAAGAAGTTGAAAGTTGATATGAATATGTGCTGGAAGTATATGATGATTTAGCATGAAATTAGAGCTTTAAATTGTTCATATGCTGATTTTATTGAAAGAATTGAATAGAAAGTGAATGTTTGGGACCTAATAGTAAAAGAGTTTGAAGATAGAGTTATATGTGGAAATTCTGAATTTCAACAGTTGTGTAACAACTTATAATGTCTAGTAAAGTACTAATTGAGAAAATTAGATTAATTGAGGGTTAATTGAGAAAGGACCGAATTGTATAAACTGTGAAATTTGGGGCAAAATGGAAATCAACATTTTGCACTAAAGCAGTTTTGGACAGCAGCAGTAGTGTAACTTTGAAAAGCACCAAAAATTGTAGAGATTGAATTAGAGGATGAATAAAATATGAAATTAAAGCTTATTGAGTCTAGTTTCTTATAAAAGAAATGATGTGAGCAATGGAATTGTAAATCATGAGATATAATAGATTTTGTGAGACAAGGTCAGA
The DNA here is from genome assembly GCF_025698545.1 of Gossypium raimondii. Taxonomy (NCBI): domain Eukaryota; kingdom Viridiplantae; phylum Streptophyta; class Magnoliopsida; order Malvales; family Malvaceae; genus Gossypium; species Gossypium raimondii. Next base: position 14,243,004 of record NC_068577.1, read on the forward strand.
ATGAATTCAGGTTCCCTTGTTCTGACTTTGGAAAATCATTAAAATTGTAAAAAATGATTATGAGTTATAGTTTATATGGTTAGAATCCTTAATGAGTCTATTTTAGAAGAAACAAGCTAAAACATCATCCGAATTCTGTACAATGAGATAATTAATTTTTAGTGAAGAGTGGTCGGAACTGTCAGACAGCGAAACAGGGAAACTTTAAAGAATAAACTGTACTATTTGGATGAACCAAAATTATGAAAATTTTATGGTATGAAGATATGTGAGTCTAGTTTCAGGAAAATTAACGGATCTTAATTTGGAGCTCTGTAGCTCCGGATAAAAATAATTTAGTGACTCTGACTCGGATAAACAGCTTTGAATATACATGTTAGTGAATATTGAAATTATGGTTAATGTTGTTTAAGTGTGTTATACACATTAAGGATGTGGAATGGAGAGGAGGAGGAGGAAAATTGGGAAATATATGAATGATTCGTGTATAAATGGTCATATGTTTGATTATAACTCATAAACGATGAAATATGAATGATGCTTATTTTTGTGCATTATTGGTCATGGTTTAAGCTCATGTGTGAAAATAAAGTTTCATAGTATGTGTGTATGGTATATTCAGTATATGATTTGGCATGAAATAATACCATGAATGGTTTATGAATTAACACATGTTGGTAAGCCTGATATATGAATAAATGATCAAATTGAGCTGAGCGCCGGATTTGAGTACTTGATCAAGTGACAAAGTGATAAGTGGTAGCTTTAGCTACACTTATCTGATCAAGTGACAAGTGGAAAGTGATAAGTGATAGCTTCGGCTACACTTATCTGATCAAGTGACAAGTGGAAAGTGATAAGTGATAGCTTCGGCTACACTTATCTGATCAAGAGACAAAGTGATAAGTGGCTACACTTATCTGATCAAGAAATAAAGTGATAAGTGGCTACACTTATCTGATCAAGAAACAAAGTGATAGGTGGCTACACTTATCTGATCAGGGACAAGTGATAAGTGATCATACGTAAGACCATAGTTATACTATGGCAAAGTGAAAGTGAAGTACTCAATTTTCCGTGACCGTTTCCTAATTTGATTAAGGATGGTAAGTGACAAATGGGCCCAAAAGAATTAAAGTAAATGGATAAGTGGTAGTGTATTTATATCAAGACGATGTTGTTATTCAAACTAAAGTGATATTTTCATTGCTAAATTGAGAATTTCATAAATGTGTTATTGAATGGTATAATCAATAAACATTGAGTTAAATGGTAAATACGTATTAGTTTTGAATTTGATGTCATTGAATTGTACGTGAATTAAATGGAAATTTCTAGTGATATGATTTAAATTATGAGCATGAGAAATTGCGAATTGAATGAAATGGAAATGAAGCATTAAATTGCATGAGTATGTATCGGGTCTCGCAGGCCCTAATTATTATGATTATAATATTTTGAGGATATATTGTGAAAAGTTATAGAAACATGTTAATTATTTTGAAAATTTTAATTTGATGAAATTTTATAACTCGGTTAAATACGTTTACAAGTGTAGGTGTTTTGGTAATGCCTCGTACCCTATTCCGGTGTTGGATACGGGTAAGGGGTGTTACATTTTCCCGCACTTAGTATAAAATTTTGAAATAATGTTTGCATATGAGCGACTTATCAACAAAAAGAGTTTTTGAGCATGACTTTGTTGATGTATGTTTTTGTGCAAAAGTTTATTCTACTTAAGGATTCTATTTAAACTTATTGCAAGATTGTCTTATCGAAATTTTTGCTTTGCATTACTCGGGACAACCAATGGATTAAGTTTGGGAGTGTGTAAAATCCAATTCATATAGAATTTTTATAGTTGTTTATGACACTTTTTTACTTGAAAAATTATGTAATCCCTAGAATATGATAGTTAATTCAGTGAATTTTGTTCATATTACGATAATGGGCAAGATTTAATAAAGCATGCAATTTTATGCTTTTATGTATTAATTTTCTGCATAATTTAATTAATTCATGCTACATATTAATTTTCCCCTATCTTAATGTTGTAGTGGGGACATCGAGTTGATAATGTATGAAGCTCATTTTTATTTTGCATGGACATGAGACTATTTATTCGGAGATTTATTCGGAGGTCCTTACACTTGGAAAACAATTGAAAATCAACACACCATTTTCACCCTTAAAACCATCCACCTCCTTGCTTGATTCATGAATGAAACCAAGCATGAATCAAGCAAATAAAAACCTCCGTTCTCCACAATTCATGGCTGGCCAAGAGTGAGAGAAACCTAATGGATATTCAAACTATTTTTAGTAAACCTCTTAGTCATCCGTCTACAATAAATACCACCCTTTATTTCCCATTCATTAATCCATCACCTCTCATCCATCATCATTCAATAATCCTTCACTTATCATTCTAACTTTCCTTACCTTCTCACGTATAAACCATCCCATTTCCCTTAGCTAGAAATCTCTAGAGAAAATTATCTCTTGGCTGGCTACCTTGAGGAGCATCTTACGAAGGAGCAATTACGAGGATCGAAAGAAGCCACCGTGATCAATTTTTGGAGGACTGTCGAAATTACTTCAGATTTTCTTCTTCCTTAATATTTATTATTGTTCAATATGTTTCTAATTTGCTTTGATTTTTTTTCATTAACAATGATATCTTAATTTTTGTTTAGCTAGAATGATTATAATAATTTGATGAAGTTCATTTGATTTATGTTCATAATGTTCTGTGCCTCAATCGATCATGCTTTCAATTAAAATCATGCATGTATTTCATTCATTAAAATGTGATTGAATGCACTAGAATTAGTTGATCAATCGTAGCCAGATGACAATTAATGGACGTGATAATTGAAAGGTGAATGTTTAATTTAGATCCTAGCTTGATTAAATTAAAGGTTCGTAATAACTCGAGAGCGCTCTATTACCTTGCATAACTTTTAGATTTGTGTGATTAATTTGTTTCAAACCTAATCCGTCCGTATTACTTCACATAAAATCTAAGAAACCCTTAGTTAAATATGATCATGGTAGTATGCATGTTTTTCTCAGTAGACGATTATGAAAGGACTTAATATTGGTTTCAAAGTTCGTGAAAGATCGAGTTGCCATGGAATATTTTTCGGAACATTTTGAGCCTGATGAGAATTAACCAAGTCAAATGATGTAATTATTCTAGCCTATTCATGTTATCGTTGTTGAATCTTGTAAATTTGCAACTAAATCCACCTCATACATTTTTATTCATCACATTTAGGATAATTTTTCATCTAGATATTTAATTTTACAACAACGAAATGAAATTATTGTTTTTTTCTCACCAAATAGTTAAACTTTAATTTTGCAAAATATTGATTAACATATACAGTCCCTGTAGAGAAGATCACTCTTATACTTACTTGTTACTCGATAATGACTGTGTAAACTTGAACAAACCCAAGCGTTACATCCATCTCCATAGTAATATCATTTTCCTCTTGATCATCTATTAAAATTTTTTGATCTTGCCTTGCTTCTCTAACCTCTCTACAATTTTTGCAAGCAGTCTATTGAATTTCACTATCAAACACTAATGGTTCCAACGGGTTTCCTCTAGTCATAAACCAAAAGAACCTGTCAAAATTAAACAAACGAAAAATTAGATTTTAAAAATTCAATTAAAAATAAAAATATTATAATAAAAATAAAAAAATGGCTAAATTAATAGAAACAAAGTTTTCCTAATATTTTAGTCCCCGACAACGGCGCCAGAAACTTGATGCATCGTAAACCAACTAAAAATTTGACTAAGGCAAGTGCACCTATCAATTAATAGTATAGCTACGGTGATGAAATATATCATTTCCATGAAGACTTAAAGTGCTAGTAATTACCGTCTTTCTATTATTTAACCGATAAATTCGAATGATTGATTAAGAACTAAAAATAACTAAATTAATTGCTAACGAACACAACAAAGAACAATTCGGGAAAATAATCTAGTGAACAACCAAGAAGTGAAACAATACCCAAGAAATAATTCACCAAGATTTCATCTATCATTATCAATCTTAATTACGCAATTTCTTCACTTAGTATCTTGATCCGTAGAAATCCCTCAATTATGCTAATTTCTCTCTTCAAGAATAAGAGAAACTAACTCTAGGTTGATTAATTGAAATTTATTTCTAATAAAAACCCCTATTATTGCATTAAATCAATCTATGAATTCCTTTAATAGATTTTATTCTAATTCGATAGATTTATGACGTTCTATTCCTAGGATTGCATGTAACTCAACTCAATTACGCTAGATCTTCTCCTAAACAGGGTCTATTCCTCCTCTGATTTAAACACATGAAACATGGATCAATAGTCTAGAACTATTAAACCAAAAATTAAACACACGTAATTAAGAACAAGATCTAAGAATTTATTGCACAAAATAGAAACCAAATGACAGAATTCATCATAGGGTTCATCTCTCTAGATATTTAGAAAATTAGTTCATGCTAGCAAATAAAAACATCCAAAATTCAGTATAACCATAAGAAACAAAGAAACTTATAATAATATCCAAAGAAATCAAAAGGGAATCTTCAATCTCGATGGAAATTTGCTTCAGAATTGGCTTTAATAGTATTTTTCGAGTTATTTTCTTGAGTATTTAGTGATGGCTCACTCCTATGTTCATATTTTTGTCAAATATACGTCTTGAAATGACTGAAAACCTAAAAAATCATGTTTTTCTGTAGGTTTTGAGTGCAAATCATGAAATTGACAAGACCTACCACATGGTCGTGTAGCAGCCCATGTGGCACACATGGTCGTGTGTCCAAGTCATATGGAATGGTCCAGCCCTTGTGGCACTTGTAACTTGCTCCAATTTTCCAGTTTTCACTTCTTTTCCTCCCAAATGCTCTCCGAAGTATAAAAACATGAATTGAAATGATTAGGAGCATAAAATTCACCATTAACATAGAATAATCACCCAAAAAATGCATTAAAAATAAGATTAAAACATGTTACTTCTAGCACTTATCAACACCGCACTTAGTAATTTTATCTGATCCTTGTCTCTTGTTTTTCAACTCATCTCCTCTACATTCGCGAGGACGAGGCGAAGTGCGGTCAAGTTATTAGCACTGTTGTTAGGGAGTCAGTGCTAGATTGAACTATTTTTAGTTTCATTGTGTGTACTTAGAGGGATAATCGACGAAAGTCAAAGTTATAGATACGACTTTATTTTTATTTCATTTATAATTTTTGGTTAACTTGTTTCATTCTCTTGTGCTTGTAGGAGGCATTGTATGACTTAGACCGGTAATAGTGTCTTACCAATTGAGATAGAAATGGAACGTATAATTACACACGCAAGTAAGGCATGACATCTTAGAGACACCTAACCTCCACAAAAAGACTAGCCCATCATAGATCCACGAGTAGAGATTCAACCACCACCACACCCACCCATGGAGAAATACACTTTTCGTGACTATGCGATGCCCAACCTCGATGTTGTTCAAAAGAGAAATAATCTCCCGGAGATGTTCCAAATGATACAAGCAAACCTTCAATTTCAGGGGTCAATGAATGAGGAAAATATAATGGGGTATTGAATGACGCTATCCGTCTTCGATTATTATCTTTCTCTCTTACTAAAAATAATTTTATGTGGTTACATTCCATCAACACTTGGGATGAGCTAAGGAGCAATTTTTTTGGAAAATACTTTCCCTGGAGCAAAACAATGAAGCTTCGTATGTATATTAAAAAATTTCAGAAATTAGAAAGAGAGTCATTTTGTGAGGCGTGAGAGTGCTTCAAAATCATGCTACGTAACTGCCCATAACATGGCCTGCAAAATTTGGTTACAACTTCAGGTGTTTTATAATGGTCTTGATGGGAATTTGTGCTCTAGTCTTAATGGAGCGTCCGTGGCATCGTTCATGTCAAAGGCATACACCGAAGCATGCCAAATCATCAAAGACATGACAATGAACTCTTATATGTGGGCGGATGAGGGGTTCACATATAGAGCCAAACAATCAACCGTGAATGTGGTCGGTAGTGAAGACAAGTATCAACAAGTCCTCGAAAGGCTTAATCAATCGGAGATGAGTTTGACAAAGGTGAAAGTCTAGAATCAGCCCCCTTCTAACTTATTGTAATGCAGGAAACTATGGTGAGGGCTCTATGTCAGTAAATGTTAACGGGAGCAACCAAATGAATGTTAACTATGTGGGGAATAAAGGGTACTACTATAACAACCCATTTTTAGTAAAATCAGAATAGTAGTTTCGGGACCACAAATCTGAGCTCAAAAAAATTATTTTATTATTATTTTATTTCCTACAGCATGATAGAAATACCGTTTAAAAATTTTGTTAAGAAATTTTACCGTTTACATGCTTAATTTGATAAAAAGGACTAAATCGCGTAAAATGCAACAATTGAGTTATAGTAGCTAAAGGTAGTAAATAGATCTAGAACCTTAAATTTTAAGTCTTTATATGATAATTATACCATAAATAGAGATAGTGGATGTTCATGGCTTGGTATAAGTGTAATTAGAAATGTTTTAAAGGTTAATTAAGTTGTTAGAGATTGACCCGATTAAGCAAGGAACAAGTAAAAATAGTAGAAGAAATTGAGAAATTGAACACTCCTCCAAAGAGGATAAAAACCCACAGGCAAAGATAATTTTACTATAATGGCAAAAGAAACGAAGAGTACAAAAAAATATGGAGATAAAAACTAAACCCCGAAAACCTGAAAACCCAAAAACAAAGAACCCTCAAAACGTAAACACAAAATTCTCTAAATGTGTTATGAGTTCTAATATCTAATGAGTGTATTTTCTAAGGTTGTAAAAGAGCCTATTTATAGGCTAAATTCATATGTCAAATAATAATAAAATAATCTAAACTAATCAGTGTTTGATTGAAACAAATAAACAGAGTTTAACTAGAAGATTATTTCTCACATTTGACTGAAATATGAGTCATACTTAACAAATCTCCACCTTGGCTCATATTTCTACAACGCTGTCTTTGCCAAAGCTTGCCACGAGCCTATCTTGAACTATGTAGGGAATTAACTGAGTCGAATCTGTGCTTAGAAACTGGAAGACTTCTAGCCTTCGACTTGTACACATCCAAATCAAAACTAACCCGGGTCTGATTTTCACGAACACAGTGCTCTAAATTTTCAAAACCTGTATCCAAAAGAGAACCTCTCTTCAACGAAACGGTCATACATTTTTCCCTTCTATAACCAAGTTGCCTCCGCTCCAAACGAGTTGACTTCGACTCTGAAAGCAGACGAGGACGTCGATTTACCGATCCTTTGAGAACCTTCCGAATATAAAGATCATCGGTTCTTTTACCTTTTAACAAAACGAGAGCTCCACGAGATACTTTAATGCCGCTCGACTCGATGTTGATTCTGCATCCTTTCAAGTCTAAAATACTCAAGGAGATGAGATTCTTTCGTAAATCAGGTACATACAGGACATCTAAGAGTATCCTAATCGTCCCATCGTGTATCCTAATTTTAACAGTACCAATACCAATTACCTTACTAGATGAATTGTTTCCCATGCGCACAACTCGACCTTCAACTAAACTGTATGTGGAGAACCATTCTCTATTGGGACACATGTGGAAAGAACATCCAGAATCTAGGATCCACTCAGACGTGAACTTGGATTTATCGCTCGTTGACACTAACAAGAAATCATCACTGCTCTCATTGGCGAAATTAGCACCAGCTACATCTTCCTCGTTACTCTCAGCAGCTCTTTTATTTCGCAGTTTATAACAATCTCGACACCTTTTGTCTTGTTTTTTTGATGCTACCAAAATGGAAGCTTTCCTATCTACCTTACTATCCAAATGAAGCTCATTGTTGAGTTTGTCTCTACTCAAAAAATGACCCTTCACATCTTCGAACGAGAGTTTGTCCCTGCCATAAATCAGGGTCTCCTTGAAAGACTTGTATGAAGGGGGTAAAGAGCACAATAATAGCATAGCTTGATCTTTATCATGAATATGAACTTCAACGTTCTGTAAATCATTTAAAAGAGTAATGAATTGACTGATGTGATCTCTAAGAAGCTCACCTTCATTCATGCGAAATGTAAATAGATGTTATTTAAATAGTTGCATAAAGAGTTTTTAACCTTTTCTACAAGGTAGATGAGGCCATCTCCATCAATACCTCCTGTAATATCACATCCGCGAGGCACAACTAGAGTGCAGACAAAGCCTTTTCATCAAGCTCTTCCCATTCTGTTTTATTTAGATTCTCAGGCTTTTTCCCGATAACAATCTTTTTCAAACTGGATTGAACTAGAATTTCCATCATCCGAACTTGCCACAGATTGAAATTTGTCTCACCATCGAACTTCTCAATTTCAAACATTGTTGCTGCCATATCTGAATGGGTTGATTTATGAAAATTGAACTATCTCTGATACCACTTGTTAAAGATTGACCCGATTAAGCAAGGAAAAGTAAAAATAGCAGAAGAAATTGAGAATTTGAACACACAAATTTAACGTGAAAAAACTCCTCCAAGGAGGATAAAAAACCACGGGTAAGGATAATTTTACTATAATGGAAAAAAAATGAAGAGTACAAAAAAAGATGGAGATAAAAACTAAACCCCAGAAACCCGAAAACAAAGAACCCTCAAAACGTAAACACAAAATTCTCTAAATGTGTTACGAGCTCTAATATCTAATGGGTGTATTTTCTAAGGTTGTAAAAGATCCTATTTATAGGCTAAATTCATATGTCAAATAATAAAAAAATAATCTAAACTAATAGTGTTTGATTGAAACAAATAAACAGAGTTTAACTAAAAGATTATTTCTCAAATTTTGACTGAAATAGGAGTCATACTTAACATAAGCAATTTGTAAAATAAAGATAAAACTAATAAAATAAAATAAGCCATCATCTTTATTCTCATCTCTTACAATCAAAATTAAGAAAGTATGGAAGCCATGGGAGCTTGAAGTTTTGGCAAAACAATTTACCTTGCATTGGTATGAATTTTTGTCCCGTTTTTAATTGTTTCTATGTTTTCGGGACCATTGTAGCTTAATCTAGCTAGCCCGGGGACTAATTTGTGAAATTGTTAAACTATTATGATTTTACCATTAATGAATATACATGAGTTTTGATGTTTGATTATAGAAAATGAATATTGGTTGTTAGATAAACAACTTTTGTTAAAAGATTTTTATGAAATTGTCAATTATGAACTAAATTGAAAAATAGAAATTTTAAATGGTTAATTTGTTAAATAAATTAAATATAGGGCTTTCTAGGGACCTAATTGATATTAACTATAGTGGGCTGTGGTGAAATTTCATGAATTTCCATTTTTATGAGCTAGGGACTAAATTGTAAAGGAATTAAAAGTATAGGGGCAAAATGATAATTTTTCCAAAATATGTTTTTGGGATAAATTGAATGAATTATATATTAAATTGAGTTGAATTTATCCGTATAGATCATGAAAGGCTTCGTACAACTTTAGATCAGGAAAAGAGAAAGTCTCGGATTAATTGCTTCCGTATCTACGTATACTCGTCGAGGTAAGTTCGTGTGATTAAATTGTGTAAATATATTTTATATTGAATTATTTATGAATTGTGAATTGTTATAAATATACATGGTTGCATATCCAACGAAGTTCGAACAATACCAAGTCTCGTTTGAACCTTAGAAATTCATAGAATACAAGTGACATGTCATTAGGGTTTACATGATTTGAGTACTGGTCCTTAACATCCTACCGATGGCTGAGGTCCTACATGTGTTATGGATACTCCACAGCTCATGTGAGCAGCATCATGTAGCTACGTTCTGACCCACAGCTCGTGTGAGCATACCGATTTATAGCTCGTGATAGCATACCAATCTACAGCTCGAGTGAGCATACCGATTCATAGCTCGTATGAGCATACATGTACATGAATTGATGGATTACAGGTAAATGAGCTAGCACACTATGTGTGAGCTATGTCGGGTATCCAATGGTATTCTAAATAGTTTAACGGGTAATATTATAAGACGAAATGGTAAGAGTTTGATACGGACTATTACAGGAATACATATGATTTTACATGAAAAATGTGATTACATGATATATGAAAAAATGAAATGAATGATACATGTATATGGAATTTGATCAATGGTTATGTTCATTTATGTTTATAGGTTTATATATGTAATTGCATGGCTAACATGGTCGGTGTATACGTGCTTAGGCATTTGGCCAAATTGTATTGGGATACCCTTGTTTATTTACATATTATATGACTATATGGTAAGTTAAATTCTATGTTATACGAACTTACTAAGCTTAAATGCTTACTCTATGTTATTTTTTTGTGTGTTTTATAGTGAATCGGAAGCTTGTTCGGGTTGGAAGCTTGTCAGAGCTATATCACACTATCCATCGACTCTTTTGGCACATTCGGTTGTTTAATTTTGGTTATAATGGCATGTATAGGTATTTTGGCTAATGTTGGCCTATATGTTTTGTTGTAAATATGGTCATTTGATTTGGCTTGTGTTTGACATATTTTTGGTATGTATATAAGTAGCATTAACATGGTTGATGTGTGGTTTATTTTGTGTTGAACAATGAAAGGTAAAATGATAGTTAAATGTGTTTTGTGATATGACTTATATAGTGATTTGGGGCTAGTTTAATATGTCATACTTGGTACCAATTGAGAAGTTTTGATAAGTAACTAAATGGCATGAATTTATGCAAATCTAGTTCAAAGTTAGTTGATCATTTTGATCAATATGAGTACATGATTATACATGTTTGCATATTGTCATTTGAGGTGCCTAAGGCCATATTGGTTGTATGATATTATATCATATGTATATGACTTGTTTATGCTTGATTTATATTCCTTGTTTTAGCTTGTAAGTATGTGCAATTTTGTGTGTAGGTACATCCCAAATTGGGTGAGAAAAATGGCTTGTAAAATGGCCTAATTTTGTCCACACGGGCAGAGACACGAGCATGTGTCTCAGCCGTGTGTGACATACGATTAGGTGACATGGCCATGTGTCCCTTGTAGATTTCAAAGGGTTGCAAGTCAGGATTTACACGGCCTAGAACACGACCTTGCACACAGGCGTGTGGGGTTACTTCGAAGGGTACACGGCCTGGCACACGGGCGTATGGCTTGGCTGTGTGACCCAAGTCAGTGTGTTACACGGGCATGGGCACGAGCTGGGACATGACTGTGTGTCCCTAGTTTGAATGCCCACACTGCCTGAGACACGAGCGTGTCTCTTGGCCATGTGACCCCTGCAGTATTGAAAATTTTCCTTGTTTCCTAAAAAATTCTTTGAGTTTCTGATTTAGTCCCGACTTGTTTCTAATGCATTTTTAGGGCCACGAGGACTCGTATAAGGGACAATAAGTATGTTTTGACTTGGTTTTACTATGTTTATTGATATGATCTAAAATGTTTATAAATATATGCTCATTTGATTTGAAAACTTCAATAATGCTTTGTAACCCTATTCTGGCGATAGATATTGGTTAGCGGTGTTACAACAACCCATACTCCAATAATTACAACCTAGGGTAGCGTGACCATCTTAACCTTATGTAGAGAGGAAACAAAGAAGGTCTTTGAAATCAATGAGTCCAAAATTTCAATGCCCTTTGACCGAATGACCCAAATTAGCATCTATTACCATATCAGCATGTGAATACCTAGCCGATGGTGCCTTGGCCATGGCAATAAGTTGTTCGAATGCCTAGTTAAGGGATGTTGCACCCCATGCGGCTGGTCGTACGAATGACTGACCTAAGCGAACACTTGTCAATCAGGAAAAAGTGGAGGGTGGTTGTAGGGCCATCCCTACATGGCCACCACATCGATGGCCTCACGAGGAGTTGCAGATCCGACCAAGCCCATTCGGGAAAAACAACAATGTTTTGGGTTACCGTGGGAAAGTTTTCCTAGCGATGGCACCATGGGCACGACAACTTTGACGATGGTAATCCGTGTTGGAAAATCGGATTTGAAAAATGTAACGAAAAATAAGTTTAAGAGAAAAAACTAGAGTTTTAATTTTTTTCCAAAAACAAGAACATGGTTATGATATCTAAAGTAATAAACACTTAATAAAAATTGTACCTTTTTGATTCATCTAGAATGAAAGCTTCGGCTGAATAGTCTTCTCCATTATGCTCGAGCTCATGTCTACCGGGTGTGGGCTCTCTTCGAATAAGAAATTTTTCCATAAAATTACCAGTGATGTAATTTTGCAATTTCATTAAACTTCAGGGCCAAGTCATAAATAAGAAAACTATCTCTAGAAATCTTCTGAAATAATTTATTTAGATAATTTTCTCTTTACAACTTTCTCTTGAATTCAAGTCAGTGAAAAATAATGACTCATGACTCTCTTTATATAGGAGAGTTTAAGTGTTCAACTATAATTAAACTTAATCACTTTAATATTAAATTAATATAATACTTATCAAGATAAATATTAGATTAAATTTAATATTAAATCTATTAAATAAATAGAATATATATTTACAAGATAAATATTAAATTAAATTTAATATTAAGATAATCACTTTAATATTAAATTAATAAAATACTATCAAGCTAAGTATCAAATTAAATTACATACTAAATCTAATTAAAATAATATTATTTTAGGAAAAGTTAATCTGAAATCAAATTATCCCCTAGAGTCCCAGTAGGAGTGTGATTCTCCACTTCTCAACCACCGAAGGACCACCCGTCGGCCACCAAGATGCCACCGTCGTAGCCGTCGACACCAACATGTCCGGTGGTGCCATCATAGGTACGACATCCTCATGCCACCCTGAGCTAGTTCAATTGTTGCCGATTTAGTCTGGGCCGGTGGCGACCCTACTGGTCCAGTCCAACCACCAGTTGGACTGTTGGCCCAATCTCACATACCAGGCCTGATTCGACCAGTTTTTATGTCTCGGTCTCGGTTTTGGGTTTGCGAACCCAATTTTCAAGTTCAATTACCATTGGGCCAATTATCTTGAAAATTAATTCCAAAAATATCATATTAATTTTAATTAATTTGATTAATTTAAATTTACTTGATCAAAATTAATTTTCCCAAAAATTACTAAGATTTTCCAAAATTAATTTTTAAGAAAATTCTTTAATCAAGTTCTCTAGTCAAACAATTCTCATGACTGTCCAATTTAATTCTACATCAAATAAATTGATTAAATTATTTCCAAAGTCATAGAATTTTTTTGATTCAAATGCAGCCTGATCAAGCTTTTATTAAGCTAGCGGAGGGACCAATCGAACATATACAATTAGGCTCAAGTAATTGCAATTATGTCCAGAAGCATTGTTTCGATAATTCACAATTTACTTAATCATTAAGTCAATCCACAAGAAGTATCATGATTGAATACTCTTTATTGTATACCCTTTACGGGAACAATTCATCCAATTGTTTTATCCAGTGACCTCGTCATGTGTGTGTTGCTCTCATATGATATTCTTGATTCCTTTGAGTTAAATCCGTTCACTCAATACAATTCTATTTTATCTCATTCTAACTGTTGTGTCTTTTTAATTATTAATATGATCACTGTCAACAAATGATTGTGATAAATTGCTCATTCGAGAACAAGCAACCTATGGTCACATTCCATATTTATCAATCCACATAATGCCAATGAGAGGATACCTTTAACTCTTTACTCAAGCTTTGGATTCCATTGTTTCTAATAAAGCCATGTCATACACAAGTCATGTACCCAATATATCAGTTATAGGATCGATTATCTTTAGAACATAAGCTTCCACTTGTATTAAAGCGCATGAGTTACGTACGAATAGTCAATGACTATTTCAAGATTTAGGTAAATCACACCATGAACGTCACAAGTGTGACTAGATATCTCCCCAATTGAAATTGTAGACGACATAATAATTCTTCTAAGCATTTGAATCAAATTCTCACTTTGATTTTTTTATGGGATTACAGATTCATCTAGATTATCTACTGAAGTAAGTTATCTTTCTCACAATGTAAATGTTCTTACAGTGTCACTTATCATTAATTTGAACTTGGACAATCAATAAGTCAATATTTTTTTGTCGCAATTTTGCTATGCATGCAAAACATGAAAGACAAACACAAAAGACATAATAGTGAAATGTGAAATTAACTTTATTTATTTATCGTTCAAATACATAAAAAACACTTACATGTTTATTACAATATAGACACATTTTCTAACAATCTGGTAGCCAACAAATGGTCGGCCGTGGCGATTCTTCGACTGTAAAGTAGTGGAAAATTTATACTTCTAGTGGGAATCTACAGGGTAACTTGATTTCAAATTAACTGTTCCAAAAACTAATATTATTTTCATAAACTTAAAATTAAATTTAATATAATATTTATCTTGATAGTATTTTATTAACTCTATACTAATGTGAGATATTAAATTTGATTTAATATTTATCTTAATAATATTTTATTAATTTAATATTAATATGAGTAGTTTCAATCCTAATTGAACTCTCTTTAAATTCTCCCTATATAAAGAAAGCCTGAGTCATTATTCTCAAATACTTGAATTCAAGAAAAATTGTACACAGAAAAATCTCTGAAGGAATTATTCTAGAAAATTTCTAGAGATATTTCTTGTTATTTACAACTTGACCCTAGAAGTTTAGAGATATTGCGAAATTGCCTCATTGATAATTTTGTGAAAAAAATTTCTGATTCGAAGCGAGCCCACGCTCAGAAGTTGTAAACTTGAGGATAGCGAAGAAGACCACTTGATCAAAGCATTCATCCTAGACGAATCAAAAAAGGTACGAATTTTGATTAAATCTTTAGATAACACAACTAAGTTCTTGTTTTGGAAAAAAAATTAAAAATTTATTTTTCCCTTAAACCTATTTTTCATTGCATTTTCTGAACCCAATATTCCAGCATAAGAAAACAAAGAAACAAATCTCACAAGATTAGAATGTTTGCAAATGAAGCATGCACCCAATAAAAAAACTTGAGCTAAGAAAATACAATAAATGCTCACAAACATTTACAAGAAAAATATGAAAATTTAAGCACAAACGGATGGTAATAGATTTCTTGATGTTTCTTGATAGCTCTTAATCTCTTGTAATCTCTCTTATTATTGCAGAAGCTTTAGAAGTTGGTATTTATAGTGTCTCATTGATTTCCAATCGTTGGGGTTGTTGGGAAAATGAATTGAGTTATTGGAGGTAAAAAAACCAGAGCATTGATGACTCTTGCAACAAAAGATATCGATACATTTGAAGGTGTATGTAACACCCTTACCCAACCCGATCGTTGAATCCAGGTATGGGCTGCCACAAATGGACCAAATTAGATTAATCACAAAATTTAAACTTAAAAAATTTGAGGATTGTCTTTAATAAGTAACAAAGACCACTTCTTACAACAAAACCGTAATTTTAAATTTTAAAACTTACAATCTCTAGTTCCAAACTCTAAGGGAACTATTTAATACAATATATTCGACCCTAAGATGAAGCCTTTAAGGGGTACCCTTCCTATGTGCATGATACCCCACTGAAATTGATTCTTAATCCA
The DNA here is from genome assembly GCF_025698545.1 of Gossypium raimondii. NCBI lineage: Eukaryota > Viridiplantae > Streptophyta > Magnoliopsida > Malvales > Malvaceae > Gossypium > Gossypium raimondii. The sequence goes on from NC_068577.1 coordinate 14,258,660, forward strand.
TCACTGTCTCGCTTGGTCACTCCTCAAATTCCTTATCCCACAGATCCTGCAAAAACACAAGCCAAGACTTTTAGAAGTTCAACGAATTTTGTGAGTTTCTTCGCTTTCCAAATGCATAACTTACCCCTTCTTCAATAGGGTAAATTTAAAAAAAAATACTTTGACTTCCTACTGTTAATTAGGCTTTAGCGCCTTAACTGAACTAATGCACTCTCGTACACCTTCCACCTTTCTTTAATGGCGGTTGGACTGCTAATACTGTAAATTCCTGGTCGAGCTTATGTCTCGACTGTAACACCTGAAACCTGACCTAGACGTTATGGTTGAATCTGACGTGTCACACTGAAGTGTCTTTTGAAAATTTAACTCGTTGGTAAAACTTTGTTTCTAAGATTAAAATAAACCCCTTTATTAATTATTTAACAAATCAACTAGACAAAAAGTTTGTCTTGTTATTTGATATTGTTTTAATAAGTTGGTCTAAAATCGCGGAAGTTGTATTTCTTTAAATTCTATTGTTTAAAACTCGTGTCTTTGAAAACATTAATTATTTTAAAAAATTGTCTTGTCCTATCTAGCAGTTTAAAATATGTAAGTAAAATCCTAATTAAAAATTTAAACCAACTTAAAAGCCTTATTACAAAAACAAAACCCAACTAATAAATTGAATAAAAATAAAAGCAAGTGTAACCAGCAGCAGTTGTGTGGCCACCTCGAAGTCCCTCGCAGCACCGAATTGCCTATGGCTAGGGAGTACCTGTACAGTTAAAAGAAGAGGGTGAGTTTATGAAACTCAGTGTATAATCCTCTACCAAACAATCAGCATACAACATGCAGTAACAGTCTGGGCCCGAGCCCTATTCAGTATTAGTACAGTGAGGGCCTAGCCCGATACAATAATAGTGTGAACCTTAGCCCAATACAATAATAGTGTGGGCCTTAGCCCAATACAGTAACAGTACATTGCCATAATACAACCCATCCCAATCCAACCAATACACCACTCCGTACCACCAACACACTATGTGGGGATAAAATCGACCCATCCAGTCAACACACCAATATCGCAGTAAAGCTGCCAGTAATAGTATCGCAGTGAAGCTGCCAATAACAGTATATGTGGCTAAGCCACTAGTTCAGTATACTTCCCCTATATCAGTATCCCAACCCCATGCAGTATGTCATGTCATAAATCATATGTGTATGCAAAACGTCATACTTAGTAACAATCATTTCATCTCCTTGAGGTATAACAGTTATTTTACCTTATGGGGGTATTTCGGTCATTTTACCCTATGGGGTATTTCGGTCATCTTACCCTATGGGGATATTTCAGTCATTTTACCCTATTAGGGTATTTTGGTCATTCTACCTTATGGCGGTATTTCGATCATTTATTGATCGCTTGAAAGGTAACCTAAATGGTCATAACAGTGTAAATGGGCCCAAGGCCCATTACTCGACCCAAGTGGGACCGCACACTAGTGCGACCTGTTCAGCCCAAAATTTGCCACGGCTATGAGTTCTACGTAGCCTGGTCCAGTATTTGCCATAAATCATGGTTTTCATCTGTGAGGGGCCTACGAGCCAATTGGTCTCATACGTCCCATTTCGACCCAACATGGCCTATTACGGCCTAAGCCCATGGAATTGCTCATGGAGGCCTTTACAGTCTAACGCCCATGATTTGAGGATTTGGTTTACCATATGAGTGATCAAACGCTCATGTGGTCTCAAATGTCGTACTTTCAGCTTTTCAACTTTTGCCGTCTAAAAGTTATAGCGGGGTGTCTACACACTTGATTGTGAAAATGCACCAAGATCCACGAGCACCCAAAATCTACATTCATACAAGTTTCCCATTAGTTGCTAATCAATAGAGTTAATCTCCTTCTTTTACATCCTTAACCAAAACTACATTAATACTTGCTTCGACTGTCAAAAGTGACTTAGCCCACTTATACCATTGACGAAGGTTGACTACAATCTTCTTGACGAATATCTGCATTGCAAACGGATTTATTAAACAAAATTGTTTAATCATGTGGTTTAAATCCACTTCATGAAAACTTACAGAAATATAGCAAGCATTCAGCCTACACCTAGACTGCTAGCCCACATACCTACTTTAGATCAAGAGAAGAGAGAAAGGTTTCGACGACTTGGTATTACTTGATACTCTTTCAATCCTCGAGGAGTTTGAACCATCAGAGAAGAGTGATATACGGCTAAACCATAGACAATAAAGGGAGATAGCTCTCGATCAAAAAGGAAATAATAGGAGGTAGAAATCAAAGACAGAAAGAGAAGGATATTCGACCAAAGAATAAGAAGAGAAAAAAGATTAGGCCAGCAGAGAAGAGAAGAGAGAAAGAGAGAGAATGGAGGATTTGGCAACAAGAGGAGAGGGGGAAGAGGAAAGAAAAGAGTAGACAAAGACAAACCCGAGGGGTACTTCCCAAAACTTGGCAAAATTCGGCACCTAAAACGTAATATCTTTAGTACCTAGAGACCAAATTTGGTAGATACTACCCCAAAAAGTTCTTCCAAATGCCGAAAACAACAACCTTTTCCCCCCATCCAAATTCTCAAGGCTTGAATTACCCCAAACGGCACACACTCCCCCTCCTAATCAAATTTCTTGATTTTCTCCTAATATCTCTCCCCTTATCCCTCCTTGATTTACTCCACCAAAAATTCCATTCAAATTCTATTCAAACTCCCCTTAGCTGTGTTTCAGTCCAACTCCACTACCTACACAACTCAAGTAGCAAAATAAAATACTCCATTGCACAACCCAGGACTTGAAACTCAGACCTCACAGTTATACAACACGGCACCTTGCCACAAAACCACAGGCTTTTTTTGTGTCAAAAAACCAACACTATTATTTATAAGGCCTATAAGCCAATGTCTAGTTTCATACAAGAGCAAAACTAAAAATTCTGCAAAAGCCAATACTTGAACACAGGCTTCTTAAACACTCCCAAACACACCCAAATCACTTAACCACTGAAGCAAACAAGTAGTTGTGTCAAAACATGCAAAAAATTAAAGACTTATATTTTTGGGGTGTTACATCGACTGCAAGATTCTAGTGGTTTCTAGATGTTTTGTTATGTTGGCGGGTTCTCACTTTACCTACATACTTTTAGGAATGAATCATCGTTTTCCATTACCCCGATACTAAGGTGAAACCTATCCTTCTACAAAGAATCATTTTGACAAGCGGCTTCGGTCAAATGGTTATCATAACAACCATTTGAGTTTACGATTTCTCATATGTGAGGGTTTCCTTCCAAAACTAACTACATAGCGGTTATACTCACTATAGATCCTCCTCTAAGAGGAATAGTCTTGATAGACATAACTGTCACTTGGTACCACTTATTGGTACATTACACTAACATACCGAATTTTATTGAACCCTTCCAGAATCCCTTAATGGCGGGTTCCTCATCTGCGATCCTTGGATACATCTTCTCTTGTTTACCTATCTGAATCTTGCTGGGTTACCACCCATATGTCCTTTCAGATTTCACAACTACTATTTGAGCAATCTTTTCCCATTTCTATTATGTTTTCCATTCATCGGTGGATTCCTATGACCCACTGGCTAACTACTACTTGTCCACACTTTCATATTCCTTCTAACCCTTTTTCCTTGTTTGTGGAATTTCCCACGATTACTGTCATGATTATCCACCCCATGTTTACTGTCCCGATAGACTACCCTATGTTTTTTCTTGACGGACTACATATGTTGCCATAGCCGAGCTATGGTCTTACTCATCAAGCTCCATTTTTAATGTCCTGGCAGACTTTCTCGTGTTTAATGTCTCAGCAAACTACCCCGTGTTTAGTGTCCTATCGGACTCCATTGGTTTCCATACCTGAGCTATGGTCTTATACCCTACAATCCTCGTGTTTACTATCCTGGAAGACTCTTTTGGTTGCCATAACCAAGCTATGGTCTTAAACCTTACAATCCTAGTGTTTACTGTCCTGGAAGACTCTTTTGGTTGCCATAATCAGGCTATGGTCTTATACCTTATACCTCTTTGAGGTGTCAACCCAAAGGACATTATAGTCATCGCGGTGTCGCCCTATAGAGCCTGTTGACTATCGTTGCGGTGTTGCTCTATGGAATCTAAATATCGTCATCACGTTATTACATCAAAAGACCATCAATATCATTCCTTTTACATTTTACCTTGATGCTCGAACACCGAAATGCCCCCTCGCAAGGCTCGGAGCTTTGCACATCACGGTTTACACTCAGCAACACATATGGCGATATCTTAATGAAAATCTAAATTCCTGATTCATTTGTCCATTCCTCTATTTCGCTATTTCTATACCTTGATGCTTGAACATTGCGGTGGCCATCCACAAGGCCCGAAGCTTCACTCATCACGATTTGCACCCAACAACACCGTATAACGGTATACAAAAACCCAATTTCCCAAATCTTAACTTCTTATATTCCGTAAATACCCTTCCCTATGTACCCCAATATTCATTGAATACAGGCATAGTCATATAACCATAAAAACATTAGACATGAATTTCAAACATAGAGATACTCTTGTACTTGCAAATACTAAAATACCTACTCAACCTTATGCATACATAGCACTCTCAAACAAAAAGATCATACAACCCATTCTGGACTTAACATAGAATCATGCAAGTCATGTAACATCCCAGAAATGGAGTATAGAAACTCACATGATACTTCTTTGTCCTACCAGATTAGCTTTTCCAAACTCCAAAGTTTCCATTATCTTGGCAGCTAAGTAGTATAACCAAATTCATGAGTTAAACTCAGTATTTTCAAAAGCATGCAGAACCCCTAAAATGATTTTGATACCCTTAACTTTGTTCTCTAAATCTTAAGTACAAGAAGGACTTAGAACCTTACCAACTTCCTAGATTCTATACTTTTTTTACTAAATCTTCACGATCACCACTTCATACAGAGCTTTCCATAATCATCTCTTCTTCGGAGCAACCAAAGAAAAAGATGAAGAAGAGAGAAAAATGAAACAGAACCAAGATGAATCCTCTCCTAGAATTCACCTTTCAGCTATTTGTAGCTCTTCTCGCATGGTCTTCAACCATATAAAATCCATCCATTGACAACCATTGTGTCTCCCACTAAGGAACCAGTTTGTTTTAATCCAACTGAACCAGCATTAGATCTCAACCATGTCAAATTTCATCACTAAATTTTGCTAAATTTTCAGTAAAGGTCATCAACTTATGAATTTTTTCAAATTAACCCCTCAATTGTTCCAAATTTTCAGACTTAAAAGAAATCGGGTGTGAAAAGGTATCTATTCTTTGGGCCTTTAACACATAAATTCAATGACCATTAAGCCTATAGTATCGATACAATAGGGAATGTATTGATACTTGCTATGAGGTTTTGATACCTTGGGGAGAATATTGGTACTCAGATAATTTTTCTTTAATTTTCAAAACATCAAGCTGTAAAACGATATAGCTTAATTTTGCATGTTCCACACGACCACAGCCTATTACACTTCGTAGCCACACGACCGTGTAACCCTTCCACACAGCCTATAGCATCTCACACGGCCATGTGCCCCCTGTTTACAGTGTTTTCTAAAATTTTGTGAATTGTTCAATTTAGTCCTTGAACAATCCTTGAACCATTTTTAGTGTCCAATCTCATTCAATTGAGTCCCTGATATTATGAATAATGTTGAAATCCATGCTCTGATTGACTAAATTGTTTTTATATATGCACAATATGTGATTCGTACATGCTACTGTCATTGGATTACAGATATATTATATTGTTACTCGTACCACTGTGTTTTTGATTCCATGAGCATCATGACAACTGTTACTTGTAAACTGAATACATGTCATACATGTCTACTGCTACTGTTAATCTGAATACATGCTAAGCATTTCTACTATTTCTGTATTGTACCATTATTAGCATGTCATACTGCATTGCATAGGGCGAGACGTTCTGAAAGGAGGAAGTACTAGCAGTTTAATTGCAAAAACTGGTGGTTTATCCAAACTTACTGGCAACTTTTATCTGCAAACTTGTTGTGTATGCACAACTACTGACAACGTATTAACTTGCAAAACTGGTGGTTTATCCACAAACTTATTGCTAGTTTTTATCTACAAACCCGTTGTGTATTCACAACTATTAATAGTGTATTAACCTGCAACATTAGTGGTTCATCCATGATTTTTACTGGTAGTTTTTATCTACAAACTCATTTTGTATTCACAACTAATGGCAATGTATTAACCTACAATACCGGTGGTTCATCCATGATTTTTACTGGTAGCTTTTATCTACAAACCCGTTGTGTACTCACAACTAGTGGTAGTGTATTAACCTGAAATATTGTTAGTTCATCCACAAACTAAAGTTTCCGAGATATAAAATTTTTGGGGAACTCTCATTGTAGAGTGTAGCGATGAGGTAGGACCTTTTACTGTTAAACTAAAATTTCATTGCATTGCATAGACATGCATAAGCATTCTTGAATGAATTGTCAAATTTTATGCTATATTATATCATTATTGTACTAAAAATTGTTATTATGTATGTTTGGCTTATTATACCTCTACATTGATTTTTCTTATGATGGAACTTACACTGAGCTTCAAGCTTACTCCCATTTTATTTCCATCTCTTCAGATAACCCACCAAGTTAGGATGCGGACATGGCATCCGAAGGGTCTTGGCTCGGAATTGTTTTTTTTATAAAGTATTTAGTTTTATTATTTGAAATTTTTGTTATCCAAAGATTTTATTGCTTTATTGTTAAAATTATGGCATGAGACTTAGGATTTTGTTTTTTATATAGCACGCATGAAATTTAATTTGATTTTCAGATATAAAATATGAATAATAATTAATTATGCATGAACTTCAGTTTCAATTAAAAACATAAAATATGTCACTTTCCTCTTGCTAGAATATAGATAAACTCAATTAAATAAATAATCTGAAATTAACTATGTTTTCAAAAGTAGTTACTGTTTCAAGAAAAATGTTAAAGTTATTCGTGTTTTGTTAACTCATAAGTTTTTTTCTGAAAATAAGCTAAGTTTTCTTCTAAGATAGATAAATGTTTTAAAATAATTGTTTTATAAACTCCGATAGTTGACTGAGTCATTTCGGTGACTAATGTAATATTCTAAATTGGGGCCTAAAGTCTAGGCTGAGTTAGAGAGGTTACAGATTAAGTTAACTAGATGATATTTTATAGGATAAACTTAATTTGAATTGGATTTAGATTTTGTAGAAATTTAGATGATATATTTGTATAGATATACTGAGTTAAAGCTTATTACGAGTCCCTTTAGTTCTTATATTATTAAAAGGAACATTTTGTACATTTAAGTTTCAAAAGTTCTTTCAAGAAAAAAGTTTGAAAAGTTAATATTTTAGTCTTTGCCCATTAACTTTGTTTTTAATATAATGGCATAGCTTAAAGATGGTTAATGCAAGATTCAATCAAATATTAAATTAAATTTAAATAATAAACTACGGTTTTGAAAAATGAGTTAGATAATAAATTTATTTTACTTTTACTCAAATTGTTTTCGATTCAAATTTTATATTATTATTGTGTTTAAATTTTTGTAGTTTGGTTCATGTTCGCCACCGTTAAACCATGTCATTCCATTTGTTTTCAAGACCAATAAGTTGTTTAATTTGATTTAATGACACATTAGATACCATTAAATCACATCATTTCATTAATGACAAAGTTAACGACAAAAGACTAAAATATCAACTTTCAAATATACAAGGACTAAAATATTCTTTTTAATAGTAAAGAGATTAAATTGAACTTTTGAAATGATATAGAGACTTGTAGTAAACTTTAACCTTTATACTAAGTTATTAGTTTATTTATTGTATTCATGCCATAAATGTTTAATATAATATTTTTTAAAAATAAAGGTACATTCTTAAATTATTATTATTTATTTTAAAAATGAAATATTAGATCATAATTAAATATCAACATTTGAATTTATAATATGCAAAGTACTATAAATCGTATAAGATGAACCACATGGGTAAATCAAGAGCTCTGTAGAACCCTACCACCTCGTGGAACATTTTGGACTATCTTATGTGTCTAGTAAAAAGTAATACTACAGGCTTTATAAGGTCATTGCTATTGTACAAGATTATTACGGAAACCAAATCATTGCATGGCATAGCTCTAAACTGCATTGTTGACTCGTTTTCCTACTTTTACACCTCGTTTTGGTTTGGGGAATGGAATAGCCATTCCCTCCTTATTCTTGGATGAACATTAATGCTTTTGTTTGATTTGCCATTTCTTCATTTAGTAGAATTACTTAAAGCATTTATATTCCCTCAAATGCGTAATAGAGATTCGGTGGTGAGGACTTTGAATAGCCATTCTGACCATTGTCAAATAGAAATAAGTTTTTTTCCCAAAATCTCCTCCACACTTTCTTTGTAGAGGTGATCAAAGTTGTTTCTTTTATCACAATGATACACTTTCAGGTGAGAAGATTTTTCTTTTCAAGTTTAATTTCATTTGGTTTCTATTCTTGCAATCATCAGATTTTGTTTTAGTATGGGTTTCTAGTAATGGGTTTTCTTTAATTTTTTTCAAAAATAAGCTATAACTCAACTCCCAAATATCTGTCTTTTGGGGGTGTTAAAAAAATAGAATGTTGGTAATGACAATCTATCGCAAAGAAAAGATAAAGGAAAATAAATAGTAGATAGATTTTACTTGGAAACCATTTTGGAAAAAAAAGCATAGACAAAGGAAAAGATAATTCACTATGTCAAATTCAAATGAATACAAGAGAAGTAGACTTTGTCTATTTATAAGCTTGTAAAACCATATTCTAATAGAATGAGTGTAGTAAGTTGAAACATCTTATTCTAATCAACATCAAATAGATGAAGTGTAATAAGGTTGAAAAACCTTATTCTAAAATAAAATAAAAGAAGTATAGTTCAATATGGATTTTACTTTTATTTTATTTTTCCACTGTATTTTATTTTAATAAGGATTCGGGTCACTCAATTCCAACAATCTCCACCTTGACACGAATTCTCAATGAACAAGTTCTTCATCGCGAACACTCAACGAACAAGTTCTCCACCTCTTCCTTAAAACTCTATAAGCGTTTAACTTCAACAATGAACACCAACCAAGTCTAAGCAGTGCTCAAACTTGGTTATAGGAAGTGACTTAGTCATCATATCTATAGGATTTTCATGAGTACTAATTTTGCTCATAACAATATCACCACGAGCAATAATATCACGAACAAAATGATACCAAACATTAAATTGCTTTTTTCTCTTATGAAACATTTGATCTTTTGTAAGGAATATGGCACTTTGATTGTCACAAAATGGCTTCTTTACAAGCCTTAGTGGTAGATAAAGTGACTATAGTTTGCAAAGTGGCTTTCCAACTGATTGCACAACCTCTTATTGTGAAGATATAACCTGTGAGATATCTTCTTCTATCAAGATCTCAAGCAAAATCAGTATTAACATACCCAATGACTCCATCTCTAGTTCTTCTAAAATGTAAGAAAACATTAGTAGTACCTCGTAAGTATCTTAAAATCCACTAAACTACTTTTCAATGTTCTCTACCAGGATTTGTCATGTATCTGCTAACTGCACTGACTGCATATGATAAATCTGGATGTGAGCAAACCATAGCATACATGAGAGATCCCATTGCACTAGAATATGGGACATGTGACATGTACTCAAACTTATCATCTGATTTTGGAGACAAAGTCGATGATAGTCTGAAATAGGCTACCCAAGGTGTACTAACAGGCTTAGCACTTTGCATATTAAATATGCAAAGAACTTTCTCAATGTACCCATTCTGAATTAGGTACAATTTACTTGATTTTCTATCACTGAGAATCTCCATACCAAGTATCTTCTTTGCTGGTCCCAAATCTTTCATCTTAAATTCTTCACTTAGTTGGGCTTTAACCTTTCTTATCTCCCCTTAATATTTCATTGCTATCAACATGTCATCAACATAAAGGAGTAGATACAAAAAAGAACCATCACTATTTTTCTTAAAGTAAACACAACTGTCAAAGCTACTTCTTTTGAAATCATGAGAAGTCATAAAGGAATCAAACATCTTATACCACTGTCTTAGTGACTGTTTCAAATAGTAAAGGACTTTTTTAGAAAGCAAACATAGTCCTCTTTTTCTGATACTGTAAAGCCCTCTATTTATTGCATGTAAATATCCTCCTCAAGTTCTCCATGAAAAAAATACATTTTTTACATCTAACTACTCAAGCTCCTAATCAAGCAATGCCACAATACTGAGCAAAGCTTGAATCAAACTATCTTTCACAACTAGAGAGAACACATCTGTGAAGTCTACACTTGGAATTTGACTGTAACCCTTTGCAACAAGTCTTGCTTTATATCTATGTTATTCAACTCCTAGAGTCTCTTCTTTCATTTTAAACACCCATTTACAGCGAGCAACCTTTTTGCCTATAGGAAGTTTCACCAGATCCTATGTTCTATTTTTGTGGAGTGATTTCATCTCCTCTTGCATAACAAACATCATATTTTCTGAGTCTTCACAACTAACCGCCTCAGAATAATTAGATAGCTCTTGGTTTATATATATATCTTCAACCACATTTAAAGCATAAGCAACCAAATCAGCCTCGGTATACTTCTTTGGAGGTTTAATCTCTCTTCTAGTTTTATTTTTGGCAATAGAGTATTGTGGTAAAGAAGCAACTCTATTTTGAATTTCTATACTGGCTTGAGGAGTTGACTTTGTTGTGGATTTTGGATTAATCTGACGTCCACCTGCTTTTGATGTTCTATATTCAAAGAGTCTTCAAGAGATAAGTTAGGTAGCATAGCAGTTTCATAAAAAACATCTTTACTAACCACAACTTTTCTTTTTTCAGGACACTATAACTTATACCCTTTTACATCAATTTTCTAACCAAGAAAAATACATTTAATGGATCTTACTTCCAATTTTCCATTATCAACATGAGCATACACAGGACACCAAAATATTTTTAAATCAGAATAATTAGCAGGATTACCAGACCATACTTGTAACAGTCCAATTTTTAGTGGTGACGAAACAGTGGTTTTTGGACCATAAATTTCCATCGTGTCAGCTCATAAATATTATTTTTAGAATATTTATATAGTTATTAGAGTCGTATTAAAATTTGGTTTAGGTATATTGACATTTAGATAGTTAATTAATGAAAAAAGGACTAAATTGAAAAAAGTACAAAAGTTAGTAATTAGTTAAGTAAACGACTAATTAGTTTATTAACCACATGAAGAGGGACTAATACAGCAATTACACCCTAGTACCTAAGGTTGGACGGCTAAGTAAATGAAATTAATAAATTAAAGTGTTTTGAATGGAAAAATTGTAATTAAAATAAAATTTAGTAAAACAAAAGGCTTTCTTCTTCATTTTTCAATTCTCCATTGTCGAAACCATATAAATAACTTGGGAGAATCGGCTAAGCATCTAGGCCTTCCATGCAAGTTCAATTCTTAACCATTTCTTGTAAATTTTATGTTTTTAGATCATTGCAACTAGGTTCAACTGGCTCGAAACTTCATTTTTGATTTTGTTAAAAATTGTGAAAGTTGCCATTGATGCATATTGATTTTTTTTATGAGTATTATGTATTTGGAGCCTTTGTTATGCTAGTTAATGGATTTGTAAAGAGATTTTTTGTTGAATCTTGATTTTGGGTTTAAATTGTGAATAAGTCAAAATATTAGGGATTGATTGTAAATTTGAGGTTTATTAGGTGATGTTTGAGGGTGCGTATATTTGGATAAATTATTGATTTGATAAAATTAGTAAATTTGATGAATTTCGAGTTAAGGGACTAAATAGTAAAAAATTATACAATTTTAGGGTAATTATGTAATTTTGAAAAATAAAAGGGTATTAATTGTAAAATTGATTTGAAATGAAATATATGCTAATAATTAAGGGATTTTACATTATAGATCATGAATCTATAAATATCTGGGGAAAAGGAAAATTAGCGGAGTAGTCCCTAAACTTTTGCATATTCTACGATTCCGTCTAGGTAAGTTCGTTACATGGTTACTATTAATTTTGTTGAGTATTACATACTATTCATTTTTTGTTGAATTATGGATTTTATTGAGTTATGCTTATCGAAATAGAAATACGGTGATTATACAGGCTATGCGCCTAGCAGGCTTTGTGCCGATGTTATTCGGGTTAAGTGCCTAGTAGGCTTTGTGCCAGTGAATATTCAGGTTAAGTGCCTAGCCGTGTTTGTGTCAGTGACTATTCAGGCTAAGTGCCTAGCAGGCATTGTGCCGTTGATTATTCAGGCTATGTGCCTAGCAGGCTTTGTGTCGGTGATTATTCGGGCTAAGTGCCCAACAGGCTTTGTGTTGCTGATTATTCAGGCTCAGTGCCTAGCAGGCTTTGTGTCAATGATTATTCGGGCTAAGTGCCTAGCAGGCTTTGTGTCGGTGATTATTTGGGCTATGTGCCTAGCAGGCTTTATACAGGTGATTATTCAGGCTTTGTGCCTAGTAGGCTTTGTGCTGGTGTATTGGAAGTTGCTTTTAATTGGATAGTTTTTGGTGAATTATTAAAGGAAATTTATATCGAACTTACTAAGCTTGTTGATGCTTATTAGTTTGATTTATTCTTGTAGGACCTTTGGAATCGTTACTTTGATTGGATCGATTTGGAAGCTCACACACTATCATGAACATCTCGGTAGTCATTTTGGTTCTTATTAGTCGGTTTAAGTGGCATGTATTAGGAAGGGGTCTATAGTACTTGAATATTTTGTATGGATGTAAATATTGTAAGTAACTTATTTTGCTTGTTTTCTAGTAGAAATAGTTAAACTTATGTGCTTAATTAGGTAAACCTTTTGAAACATATATATATAAGTAGAAGTTGTAGAAATCTTGTGGTGTCAAAAGATAATGATTGAATACATCAAGTATGCTATGTGAATTAGTTTAGTTATAAGTTGTTATGATGATTAATTTTTGTTAAGTGTTTGGTATGTTTGGAAATATGATGAAATGGTACTTTGTTGAGAATGACATATATTATTGTTAATACTAGTAGATGAATGACATATTTTGCACCATTTGGTATATATTGGTAAGTAAACTCAATGATAAGTATAATGCAAATATGTTTAGAAGTTAGTTGAATATTTTGGCCAAATCTAGTACATGATTTTGCATATTACAGGTTTTCATTTTAGGTGCCTAAGGGCATATTAGTTCTATGCTCTTAAACCATGATTGATTAGCTAGAATATGCATGATTTTGGCGCCTTATTATAGCTTGTATATATGTGAATTTTTTGTTGTAGGTGTATGCCAAAAAGGGTGAGAGAAATGGCTTGGAAAATGGCCTATTTTCCTCCACACGGGCAGAGACACGGCCGTGTGTCCCCTGTAGCTTTTAAAGGACTGTAAGTCAAGCTGTTACACAGCCTGACACACGAGCGTGTGGGGTTATTTTGAAGGGTACACGGCCTGGTACACGGGCGTGTGGCTTGGCCATGTGACCCAAGTTAGTGACTTACGCGGGCACGAACACGAGCTATGACATGGCCCTTTGTCCTTATTTAGAATGCCCACATTGCCTGGCCATACGGCCGTGAGACCCCTGCAATTTTGAAAATTTTCCTAGTTTCCAAAAAAATTCTTTAAGTTTCTAATTTAGTCCCGACTTATTTCTAACGTGTTTTTAGGGCCTTGAGAGCCCTTATAGGGAACAATATGTATGATTTGGATTGGTTTTAAAATCATTATTGATATGATTTGAAATGTTTGAAAATTATGTTTGTTTGAATTATAAACGCCGGTAATGTTTTGTAACCCTATTCTGACGACGGATATGGGTTAGGGGTGTTACATTTATTGGTATCAGAGCTATAGTTTAGTCAGTTCTCAGACTGAACCTAGCATGTACAGAGTCTAGAAATACATGCCACTTGACTAACCGGTGATAGTGTGCTAGCTTTTGAATATTTTGAATATTTCTTATATAGATAACAAAATGTCGTCAGGATCCAATCAAGCAGGTTTTGATGAGGTAGAAAGTTTTATTCCACCTACTAATGAGGAAAGTAGGCAGAATGAACCTGGACCGCAAGGATCTAGGGATGTTGCACTTGATGCATTTCTCCGGATGACGCATGACATGTATGATGTGTACTTAAAGGTAAATTTTACAGTTCCACAACCTTAATCTTCTCATCCTCAAGGTTTGAGTAGGCAACATGTTCATAGATTGTCCATTGATGAAGTTAGAAAAGGTGGAGCTTTGAATTTTGTTGTAATGTGAGTGATGAGCCAGCCAAGGTAGAATATTGGTTAGAACATACTCTTGAGGGTGCTAAATGAAATGTTGTGCTCCCCTGAAGATTGCTTACAGTGTACGGTGTCATTATTGAAAGAGGAAGCATTCCAATGGTGGCCCACACTAACAACAGTGGTGCAGAAAGAAAGAATCAATCGGGACTTCTTTAAGTCCGAATTTCAAAAGAAGTATATTAGCAAACGCTATTTGGAGCGAAAAAAAAATTTCTTGAGTTGAAGCAACGAAATAGATCAGTAGTAGAGTATGAGAAGCAATTCGTTCTGCTTAGCAAATATGCTCGTGAGATTGTGCCTACCAAAGAGGACATGTGTGTACACTTTGAAGATGGATTGAGGGATGAAATTAAGATACTAGTAGGAGCTTTAGAGATTCGAGAATTTGTGGTGTTATCTAATATAGCTCAGAAAATAGAGGAAATTGTGAAAGTAAAAGACGGAATGAAGAAAAGAAGTGAGAATTTAGTAAACGCGAGGGGTCCAAAGGTTTCTCCAATTCTTCATTGAAGAAAATGAAGGAGTCTAGTAATAAGTTTTCTACTCTGTCAGGGTTTTCGGGAAAAGATTAGTGGAGACAGAATAGCAAGAGAACTCCAGCTCCTTCAGTCTAGTGTAGGCAATGTCAAGAATTCTAATAGAGCATAATGTAAGCAATGCGGGCGGATTTACTTTGGTGTCTACATAATTAACGACGAGACGTGTTTTGATTGAGGATCTCCTAATCATTTTAAAAGAGAGTGTCCAAATTTATAAGAGGCTATTAAAGAGCATAATGAGAAACCAGTGACTACTTCTAATAGAGGTAGAAGACCTGCAAATAGTGCAACGATAGGGGCCAACAGAAGTGGAGTTAAAGAGCCAACGACATATGCCATTCATGCGCAAGAGGAAGCATCGGCTCCTGATGTTATTGCGAGTACATTTTCTATCTTTAATGTTGGTGTGTATCTTTAATTGACCCGGGGTCAACGCATTCATATATATGCACTACATTAGTGACAGAAAAGAAACTATTTTTTGAATCTATTGGTTATGGTATACAAGTTACTATTCCACCAAGTTAGAGTGTGATAGTTAACTTAGTGTGTCATAATTGTCCACTGAAAGTTAGAGGCTGTGAATTCCCTGCTAATTTGATGTTGTTACCTTTTTGAAAGTTTGATGTTATTTTGGGTATGGATTGGTTACCGTTACATGATATGATAGTAAATTGTAGACATAAATGGATTGACTTGAAATGTCATACAGGAGAGATGATTTCAGTTGAGTCTGAGAGTCTGAAAGATGTTGTTAGAATTATTTCAGCTTTCTCTGCTCAGAGATTGATACGAAAATGTAGTGAAGCATTTCTAGCATATATTCTTGATACAGGAGATTCAGAATTGAAGCTAGATCAATTACTAGTTGTTAATGAATTCGCTGATGTATTTCCTGAAGAGTTGCTGGGTATACCCTTGATCGTGAAGTTGAGTTTATGATTGACTTGGTTCCTAGAGCTATGCCAATATCGATATCACTATACCTTATGGCACCAACTGAATTAAAAGAATTGAAAGTACAGTTGGAAGAGTTACTAGATTGAGGGTTTATTCGTCCTAGTGTATCTACCCTGGGTGCACTTGTGTTGTTTGTGAAAAAGAAATATGACTCTTTGAGATTGTGCATAAGTTACAGAAAGTTGAACAAAGTCGGGATAAAAAATAAGTATCCTTTGCCATGTATCGATGATTTATTTGATCAATTGAAAGGTGCCACAGTGTTCTCAAAGATAGATATCAAATCTGGGTATTATCAATTGAAAGTTAAAGATTATGATGTGTCAAAGACTGCTTTCAGAACTCGATATGGTCATTATGAGTTTCTAGTAATGCCATTTAGCTTGACTAATGCCCTGCTTCTTTTATGGATTGAATAAATCGGGTTTTTCAACCTTATTTGAATAGATTCATTGTTTTATTTATTGATGATATATTGATCTATTCCAAGTCTGAATCCAAGCATGCCCAACATTTGAAAATCATACTACAGACTTTGAGAGAAAAATAGTTGTATGCAAAATTTAGTAAG
This sequence comes from Gossypium raimondii, assembly GCF_025698545.1. NCBI lineage: Eukaryota > Viridiplantae > Streptophyta > Magnoliopsida > Malvales > Malvaceae > Gossypium > Gossypium raimondii. The sequence goes on from NC_068577.1 coordinate 14,275,176, forward strand.
TGTGAATTCTGGCTTTGAGAAGTTGGATTTTTGGGTCACATAGTATCAGCCGACGGGATTTGAGCTGATTCGAGTAAAATTTCTGATGCAATGAATTGGAAAACCCTGAAGAATGTTTCAAAAGTGTGAACTTTTCTGGGTTTAGTAGAGCACTATCGATGTTTTTCAAAAAAATTTCGATTATTCCTTCGCCAATGACCAAATTATTACATAAAAACATTGAGTTTAGTTGATCCGATAAATTCCAAAAGAGTTTCAATCAGCTGAAGAAAATGTTGATGGAAACAGCGAGAAATGTCATGTGTTCACAAATCACAAAAGTTTAAATTACTTGATGACTCAAAAAGAATTGAATTTAAGATAGAGACGGTGGTTAGAAGTATTAAAAGATTATGATCTAGTTATTGATTATCATCCGAGAAAGAATAATGTAGTTGTTGATGCAGTCAATCGAAAGTTATCATTGTTTGCACTTCAAATGTTAAATGCTCATTTAGTTCTAAATGGTGACGGTTCATATTAACAGAGTTCAAAACGAGACCCCTATTTCTTCAGCGAATTTGAGAATTGCAAGATGAAGATTCAAAGTTGTTTATGAAACGATAGTTGGCTCAGAATGAAATGAGTTCAGAGTATAATGTTGCTGATAATGGTATATTGCGTTATCGTGACAGAATTTGTGTTTCGAGTAATTCTATTTTGAAACATGATATTCTCTCTGAAGCTCACAACAGTATGCACTCTATTCATCCGGGTAGCACGAAGATATATTGTGACTTGAAACAGATGTAAAGGTGGCTGGGTATGAATTAAGAAATTTGTGAATTTGTAGCTAAATGGTTAATTTGTCAGCAAGTGAAAGTAAAACATTAAGTACCCTCGGGTTTATTACAACCTGTCATGATTCCTAAATAAAAGTGAGAACGAGTCACGATGGATTTCGTATCTAGTTTACCTATAGCTCTGAGAAAGAAAGATTCAATCTGGGTGATTGTTGATAGATTGACGAAATTGACACATTTTATTCTAATCAGAACAGACTACACCCTTGAGAGATTAGCAGAAATTTAAGGAGATTGTGAGATTACATGGAGTTCTGGCATCTATTATTTCAAATCGAGATTTGATATTTACATCGAGATTTTGGAGCAAATTGCACGAGGCTTTAGGAACTAAGCTTAATTGCAGCACCGTGTTTCATCCTGAAACTAATGAGCAATCAGAACAAGTGATTCAAATTCTAGAAGATATGTTGAGATGTTGTATACTCGAGTTTGAAGGCAACCGAGAAAAGTACTTACCGTTAGCTGAATTCGCTTATAATAACAACTATCAATCTTGTATAAAACGGGCACCGTTTGAAGCTCTTTACGGGAGGAAGTGTAGAAGACCGTTGTATTGGTCAGAACTAAGTGAATCCAAAGTGGTGGGAATTGATTGATCCGAGAAAATGAAGACAAATTTTGACTTATTTACGGCTACTTGAAAGCTGCATCTGATCTTCAGAAGTCATACGCGGATCTGAAAAGAAAAGATATTGAATTTGTAGTTGGCGATCGAGTATTCCTGAAAGTTTCTCTGTGGAAGAAAGTGCTACGTTTCAATAGGAAAGGAAAGTTGAGTCCGAGATTTATAGGACTGTACGATATTGTTGAAAGAATTGGCCTTATAGCTTATAGATTGGCCTTGCCCCCAGAACTCAAGAAAATACATAATGTATTCCACGTTTCGATTTTGAAAAGGTACAGATCTAATCCTTTGCATGTGATCCCTCATAGTGAAATTGAGATACAGTCGGACTTTAAGTATTCGAAAAAACCTGTGAGAATCTTAGCTCAAGAAGTTATAGAGTTGCGGAATAAATAAGTACCATCAGTAAAAGTCTTGTGGGATTGACATGGTGCTGAAAAAGCTACCTGGGAAACTGAGGAATCAATGAAACTGCAAGATTCGAATCTATTTTCAGGTAACAATTTTGAGCATGAAATTTTCTAAAAGGGGGAAGAATTGTAACAGCCCAATTTTTAGTGATGACGGAATAATGGTTTTGAGACCACAAATTTCCATCCTATCAGCTCATAAATATTATTTTTAGAGTATTTATAGAGTCATTAGAGTCATATTAAAATTTGGTTTAGAAATATTAACGTTTAGATAGTTAATTAAAGAAAAATGAGTAAATTGAAAAGGGTGCAAAAGTTAGTAATTAGTTATGTAAATGAATAATTAGTTTATTAACCACATGAAGAGGGACTAATATAGCAATTAGACCCTAGTAGCTAAGGTTGGACGGCTAAGTAAAGGAAATTAAGAAATTAAAGTGTTTTGATTGGAAAAATTGTAATTAAAATGAAATTAAATTAAAATTTCGTAAAACAAAAGGCTTTCTTCTTCATTTTTCAATTATCCATTCCTGAAACCATAGAAAGGACTTGGGAGAATTGGCTAAGCATCTAGGCCTTGCATGTGAGTTCAATTCTTAACCATTTTTTGTAATTTTTATGTTTTTGAGATCGTTGCAACTAGGTCCAACTGGCTCGTAACTTCATTTTTGACTTTGTTAAAAATTGTGGAAGTTGCCATTGATGAATATTGACTTTTTTATGAATATTATATATTTTGTAAAGAGATTTTTTGTTCAATCTTGATTTTTGGTTTAAATTGTGAATAAGTCAAAATATTAGGGTTGATTGAAATTTGAGGCTTATTATGGGTGTTTGAGGGTTTAGTATTTTTGGATAAATTATTGATTTGAGAAAATTAGTTAATTTGATAAATTTTGAGTTAAGGGACTAAATAGTAAAAATTGTAAAAGTTTAGGGTAATTGTATAATTTTAAAAATAAAAGGGTATTAACTGTAATTTGAAATGAAATATAGGTTAATAATTAAGGGATTTTACATTATATATCAAGAATCAGAGATATCCAGGAAAAGAAAAATTAGCGGAGTAGTCCATAAACTTCTATAATTTTGCAATTTAGTCCAGGTAAGTTCATTACATGGTTACTGTTAATTTTAGTGAATATTCCATTCTATTGATTTTTTTGTTGAATTATGGAATTTATTGAGTTATGCTTACCGAAATAGAAATACGGTGATTATTCGGGCTAAGTGCCTAGCAGGCTTTGTGTCGATGATTATTCGGGATATGTGCCTAGTAGGCTTTGTGCTGGTGATTATTTGGGCTAAGTGCCTAGTAGGCTTTGTGCTGGTGATTATTCGGGCTATATGCCTAGCAGGCTTTGTGCTGGTGATTATTCAGGCTAAGTGCCTAGCAGGCTTTGTGCCGCTGATTATTCGGGCTTAGTGCCTAGCAGGCTTTGTGCCGGTGATTATTCGGGCTAAGTGCCTAGCAGGCTTTGTGCCGGATATTATTTGAGCTATGTACCTAGCAGGCTTTGTGCCGGTGATTATTCGGGCTATGTGCCTAGTAGGCTTTGTCAGGTGATTATTCGGGCTTTGTTCCTAAAAGGTTTGTGCCGGTGATTATTCGGGCTTTGTGCCTAGCAGGCTATGTGCCAGTGTATTGGAATTTGCATTTAATTGGATAGTTTTTGGTGAATTATTAAAGGAAATTTATATCGAACTTACTAAGCTTGTTGATGTTTATTAGTTTGGTTTATTCTTGTAGGACCTTTGGAATCGTTGCTTTGATTGGAATGACTAGGAAGCTCGCACACTATCATCAACATCTCGATGGTCATTTTGGTTCTGATTAGTTGGTTTAAGTGGCATGTATTAGGAAAAGGTCTATAGTACTTGAATATTTTGTATGGATGTAAATGTTGTAAGTAACTTATTTTGCTTGTTTTCTAGTAGAAATAGTTAAACTTGTGTGCTTAATTAGGTAAACCTTTTGGAACATATATATAAGTAGAAGTTGTATAAATCTTGCAGTGTCAAATGATGATGATTGAATACTTCAATTATGCTATGTGAATTAGTTTAGTTATAAGTTGTTATGATGATTATTTTTGTTAAGTGTTTGGTATGTTTGGAAATATGGTGAAATGGTACTTTGTTGAGAATGACATTTATGATTGTTAATACTAGTAGATGAATGACATATTTTGCACTATTTGGTATATGTTGGTAAGTAAACTCAATGATATGTATAATGGAAATGTGTTTAGAAGTTAGTTGAATATTTTGGCCAAATTTAGTACATGATTATGCATATTACATATTGTCATTTGAAGTGCCTAAGGGCATATTAGATGTATGCTTTTATACCATGATTGATTAGCTAGAATACGCATGATTTTGGTGCCTTATTACAGCTTGTATATATGTGAAATTTTGGTTGTAGGTGCGTGACAAAGAGGGTGAGAAAAATGGCTTGTAAAATGACCTATTTTTGTCTACACGGGCAGAGACACGGACGTGTGTCTCAGCCGTGTGAGACACATAGCCAGGCGACACAGCCGTGTGTCCCCTGTAACTTTTCAAGGGTTGCAAGTCAGGCTGTTACAGGGCCTAGCACACGGCCAAGCGCACTGACATGTGGCTTGGCTGTGTGATGCAAGTTACATGGGCACGGACACGGGCTGTGACACAGCCTTGTGTCCCTATTTAGAATGCCTACACGGCCGTGTGACCCCTGCAGTTTTGAAAATTTTTCTAGTTTCCTAAAAATTCTCTAAGTTTTCGATTTAGTCTCGACTTGTTTCTAATGTGTTTTTAGGCCATCACGAGCCCATATAGGGAACAATATGTATTGTTTGGATTGGTTTTAAAATGATTTCTGATATTATTTGAAATGTTTGGAAATTATGTTTGTTTGAATTGTAAACGCCGGTAATGCTTCGTAACCATATTCCAACAACGGATGCTGGTTAGGGGTGTTACAATATCTCTTGTGGATTCATTTTCTCAATGGCAACGGATGAAGATCGGTTGATAAAAAACATGTAGTAGAGGCTGCTTCTGCCCAAAACAACTTCAGTAAGTTAGTATTCGACAACACATCAAACTTTCTCCATGATCATTCTGTTCATTCGTTCTGCAATGCCATTTTGTTGTGGAGTATGACGAACTATCAAGTGTCTCACAATCCCTTCTGACTTGCATAGTTCATTAAACTCATCATAACAAAAATCTATGCTATTGTCTATGCAGAGATGTTTTATCTGTTTTCCCATCTGCTTTTCAATCATAGTTCTACAAGACTTAAATGCAGAAAACACATCGCTTCTTTGCTTTAGGAAAAACGCCCAAACTTTTCTGGAAAAATCATCAATAAGTGTTAGCATATAATTAGCTCCACCTCTTGAAGGAACTTTTGATGACCCCAACAGACTTAAATGTTCCCTTTGTATTATGGATTCCTCTAGTGAATCAAACTCTCTTTTGAATCCCAAAAACACAGTGCTCACAGAACTTCAGTTTGCAAATTCCTTATCCATCAGGAAGTCCTCTTTTGCTCAATTTTTTCATGCCATTCTCACTCATATGCCCTAGGCGTATATGCCAAAGTCTAGTAATATCATCATTTGACAAGGAAGAGGAAGCAACAACTGCATCACCAGTAACAATAGAACCTTGCAAAATATATAACTTAGCAATCTTTCTCTGCCCTTTCATCACAACGAGGGAACCTTTGGAAATCTTCAAAACCCCACTTTCAGCTATGTATTTGTACCCTTTTGAATCAAGAGTAGTTAACGAAATCAAATTTCTCTTCAATTCTAGAACATGTTGCACGTCACTAAGTGTTCTGACAACTCCATCAAACATCTTAACTTTAATTGTTCCAACACCTATGATTTTACATGAAGCATTATTTCCCATCAAAACAACACCTTCAGACATTATTTCATAAGTTGTAAACCAATCCCGATTGGGACTCATGTGGAAGGTGCAACCCAAAGCAAGGATCCACTCGTCATTCACTTTAAAATTGTTAATAGAAGTGACTAAAAGTTCACCGTCACTGTAGTCTTCTACAACATCAGCTTCATTGAATTTTTCTGGTTGTTTGCTCTTTTGATTCGAAACCTCCCTTTTGATATTGTTCTGCAACTTAAAACACTTAGATTAATGTGCCCCTTTTTCTTATAGAAGGTACAAGTTTTACCTCTGTTTGAATACTTCAATCTTCCTTTAGATTTACCACGAGGATTATATTCATGTGTCCTTCCACATCATCATCAACATTCCGATCATGTCTCTCACGAACAATAAGACTCTCTCCCTAATAGTTGAGTTTAACCACAAAATGCTTCATCTTATCATACAAGGTCAATGAATCATAAACCTCATCAACTGTGAGAGACTCGTGGCTATATAAAATCGTGTCTCTAAAGGTTGAATAAGACGGGGGCAACGAACAAAGTAGAATCAACCCTAGATCTTCCTTATCATACTGAACCTCCATGGCCTCCAAGTTTAAGAGAATTTCTTTAAACACTGTTAAGTGTTCGTGCATAGACTCACCTTTCTCCAAACGATGAGCATAAAGATGTTGTTTCATATGCAATTAGCTAGTTAGATTTTTTGACATACATATTTGTTCTAGCCTCTTCCATAATGCAGTGGCGGCCTTCTCCTTCATCACATCCTGTAAAATTTTGTTAGACAAATACAGATGTAACTGTGTTATTGTCTTTCGATCTTTACGCCTCTTCTCTTCCTTCGTCAATGTCGAAGGCATCTTATCTATCCCTAGCAGGGCATCCTCTAAGTCCATCTGCGCAAGAACTGTCTGCATCTTTATCTGTCACAACGCAAATCTGGTGTTGTGATCTAACAGCGGAATTTCATACTTCAAATACGCCATTACCACGATTGAAATGAACAACCCAAAAGCTCTAATACCAATTGTGAAAAAATAGAACGTCAATAATGACAATGTATCTTAAAGAAAAGAGAAAGAAAAATAAAGAACACATAGATTTTATATGGAGATCCTTTCGAAAAAAACCACGGGCAAATGAGAAGATAATTCACTATGTCAAATTCGAATGAGTACAAGAGGAGTAGACTATGTCTATTTATAGGCTTGTAAAACCATATAATAGATGGAGTGTAGTAAGTTGAAACACCTTATTCTAATCAACATCAAATAGATGAAGTGTAATAAGGTTGAAAACCTTATTTTAAAATAAAATAAAAAAAGTGTAGTTCAATATGGATTTTACTTTTATTTTATTTTACTACTGTATTTTATTTGAATAAGGATTCGAATCACTTAATTCTAAAATGGGGAGATGACGTTTCATTTTCTGGTAATGGATTTATTACTCTTTTATAGTGAAACAATGGATAATTGTATTTTTATACTTGTATGATCTCTGTCTTGTGTTTACCATCTTGTTTTAGGGTTGCATGTGCTAGGCTAAGGTTCTGCTAGGTTAGGTCAAGGAAGACTATAAGCTTGAGAAATTTCGTTATGATACACTGTTTCAGATTTGAAGCATAAAGACATGTTGGTATCTTACTCGTAAAGAAATATAGCAATAGTTGGTTGAAGCTTTTTAGAAAGCCATGGAAATGAAAACATCCTTCTATGTTTCGAATTTTTAATATAGATGCATTTTTTTGTTGAAAATTATAATGTTTAATATGTTATTAATCGTGTTGGTTTTTGTGTTTTGATGTTCTCCTAGATCTCCATTATTTTGTCTGACTTTATCTAATTATTTATTTTTATTCTGCAGCATATTAAAGATTTGACTCATGAAAAGTTTTCATTGCAACGAGCACTTGAGGCCTTACATACATTAGAAGAATCTTTGGCTGCTAAAAATTTGACCTTGACTTATAGTTACAATCACTAGGTTTGTTTCCAAATATAATATTTTTATGGCATCACTGTAATTCCATGGTCTCATGGACATAATTTGTAACACCCTGAATTTATTAAATTTTTGTTGTTTAAGTGTAGTAAATAATTTGTTATGGTGTGTTGGTTAAATGCCTTGAAAGTCTCCTTTAAATGTTGTGTTCAAATTTCGTGTTGCGCGTGAGTGTAATATTTTTGTTCTTTGCATTTTTTAAATCTCTTATTTGTTTTATTTCAATTTATTTTGTTGAGAAAATCCCTATTTGCTCTCTTTTGCAACCATATAACCCCACCCCTCATTTTTGCTGCATGTTTTTTCTTCTTTCTTTTACTGTTGAAATTGTTTTTGTTTCTTTCTCTTTCCTTTTGAGTCATCTTTCTCCTTTTCACTAAGTATTTCATTGTTGCTGTTATTGCTTTTGTGGGACTTCAATTAACCTTCCAATTTCAATTATATCCAAGGATAGTGTAAGTTGTTAAGTTATTTTGTGATGATTTGGCTTTTATTTTGTTCATTGTGTAAGGGTGAATTTATGGCTGTTGTTCTCGTAGGATGGTTTGATGAATGGATATTAATTTTCTTGCTAGGCGAAGGTGGTGCGAGTCAAGACTTTCCAGCGGAATACGCTTCGTTTCTGACGCTGGTCTTTGAATGGTAAGGGTTCGATTTTGGTTTTGGGGACTGAAATTTTGTCCATTAGATGCTATTTTGGAAGGATCTTTTGATGGTTAATTCATATGATTTATTGATCAATTGTAGAATTTGTGAGTTCCCGATAGTGTGGTTAATCAAGTACATCTTTAGGTGTGTGATCTTACCCGAAAAACTCGTCGAAAATTTTGTGAAACAGGGATGTTTTTCGAAACTGTCCAACATTACACAGTCGCATGTGCAGGCTGTGTGACTGACCATGTGCGCCACACGGCCATGTGCAGCACACCTGCAGTGTGTGTTTTTACAGCCCGTGTTAGTAGGCCATGTGGACCACATGGGCTAGCTTTTTGGGCCGTGTGGGACTTTTAGGCCAATTTTAAGGCCCATTTGTGAGTCAAATAAGAGGATCAAAAATAGGATCCGTGGGCTTCATATATGCCGGGAAAAGCATCACTTTTAGTATGTAAATATATATGGGAAAGCTTAGGTGATATGTTAAATAGGTTATGTTATTTTTAAACCATATGGTATGCTATATTCCGTATAAAATATGTGTATATGCATGCCATAAAATTTATGATATAAGTATGTATGATAATATGATTATGATTATGCTTTTGTTTGGGGGTGGGTTATGATATGATGAAGGAAGTGCTATAAGGTAGTCTTTACTACAATTTATGATCGTAAATTTATGTCTAGTAGCTAAGCTGCATATTTATGAGTGGCACATCGCCACATATTGGAATGATTAGATGGATACGCTCATGTAGTCCTATTTGGTGTGATTAGTTGGACAGAGTTGGTGTGTAACGGATAGGGGTAGGATATTATATGATATGATATGTTATAAGATGCGATATGATATGACATGAGATCTGATTTGATTTGACATGTTATTAAATCTGATTTGTGTTGTTATATGTAAGCCTTATCACACACTGGGTGTAAAGCTCATGCATTTGTTTGGTTCGTTTTAGGTAATCCTCATACTTAGGATTGGACGGTGACACTAGAGCCCGATTTTCACGTTTTTGAAGTAGTATGTTTTGGGTTATATTTTTATGGACTTTTACGGGCTTTAGGGACATTTTAAATTGTTTGGGACTTAAAAATTTATTTTCAATTTTGGTTATGAAAAACTTCTAATTTTAAACCAATGATTAAATCAAGGAAATAAATAGTAAATCAGAGATAGGTAAGATTAAGTTGCTAAAAAGGTTCTACTGATAAATCTTTATCGAAATTTGCCAGAATGTTTTTTGTCTCGTAAAATGATTTGAGTAAATTTGGATTTGTTTTTAGTAGAAGCTTTTAAGCATGTTTTTACCTCAAACTATTCACGAGTTTTCGTTAAATTAGCCTGTGTTTAAATAGTTGCATAAAATTGGATTTTATTAAGGTTGGAAATGGGTTTTTATTAAAATTTAAGCTTGAGCATTTTCACGAATGATGTGACCTCTACAATCCAACCATCACATCTAGGCCCGATTTAGGGTGTTACATAATTATTAAAATATAATATATTTTTGATGTTATCATGTGTTGGGTTATCCTGGAATAAATTAAATATTATTTTCTTTGCTTATTCTTTTAATATTTGAACTTTTTATACATGAAGGCTTCTTAGCAATTAGCATTATTGGGGTCGGGAAAATAGATGGTAAATTTCAAAATATTTCTATGTTCATGAATGGGATCAAATATCTTGAAACAATAAAGACAATGACTCCAATTCTCTAGAAACCTTCTTCTATTTCTATGGAAGTTGTTTCTTTATTGGAGCTTATATTATGAAATTCTGAAAGGCACTCGATCTATTTTCATTGTCCCATTCACTATTCTGAACCTTTTTAAGAAACCTTTGCTATCTGCTAACACGTTTTTTCTCCTAAAGAAGTGTTGTCAACCAGCTAAAATCTGATATGAAAAAGTTGCTGGAAGAAATCAAGGCCCAACCGATTAGTACTATGTTATAATTAGGGTACTTATGATCAGCTTAAGTTCTTCATAAAATAATTGAATCTGGTGGGCTTGCATATTACTTAATTCATATCATATGGTTAGTCTAGGTGCGTTTGTAGTTTAGATGCTCCTTCAGTTGGAATCTTCGTAAAATAATTGAATCTTCGTAAAATAATTTTGCATCTTTTACCATATGTGTTGTAGTTTTGATGCTTCTTCAATTGCTACTATTTGAAATGGTAATAAATTAAGTTTTGCAGTCCTCATCCTGCTCATGAGCATGAGTCTTGCCTATGCTAATCTCGACCTGTAATAAGTCTTAGCCATTTTGGCTGTGCATATTTTTTATAAATAAAATGTAGAGTTTTTATACTAGAAAGACATATGAGAGACTGAGCATTTCATAATAATATGACTAAATTGTCTAAAGAATTTGTAACAAAATTTTGATGCTGGCTTATGAATTCCTATTTGAACATCGCAGATTGGATATGACCTTTGTCAATTTGAGAAGCCTATGTTGTTGAACCATTTCTTACAAGTTTATGTTTAATTTCCTATTTCCCGGTAAAGGCATAATTAAAGAAATAACCTCTTGTATCTATTTGGTCCTTCTTCTACAGAAGAGAAATGTTGATTTCAAATTCAATAACCCTATAGTTCTATTGAAAGTTCAAAGAAATGATACCTTGGGGAGCTATTGTTCTTGTTGTTGTTTTGATAATGAGACATATTTCGACTCATTTTAGTTATGTGTTGTACTGATTGAGGCTCACTACATGCAGAATGTTTGGCGTGTTGGTTTTCGTCTATAGTCTAATGTTGTAATATAGTTCCTTCCTCCTAAAATAGGCACAATCAAGCACATAAAGCCTCTATTGCTTTTCAAGCAAAGCAAAGTTGCTTTAGTTGGAGCTGAGTTATCCATGTTAGAGTATGCCCAAAGATCAGTCATGAGATGATTGTAATAACATACTTGATTTATCATGTTTATTAATATAAGGCGTTACCATTATTATTTCAGTTTCTTTTCTGTGTGTATAAATAAACTGTTTTATAAATACTTGATTTATCATGTTTATCATGTTTATTAATAAAAGGTCCTTAGTCAAGTATTATTGTTGGATAGGACAACAATAATGCATTAAGACTAACTTGTAGTGGATTGATGATAAAGAGTTGTCATTGATATGGAATGTCAAAATCGACGCATGAATATGTGCGTTAGAGAACAACATATTAGACTGGCCCGTTATGAGTATGTTTCTTGGATTATTATGTAATTGTCACAACATTACTCATAGTGATTAATATGTATATGATCCTCAGACTTGAGATCATCATAATCCCAACATCATGAGTTGTATATTTTGATACAGTCAAACATACACCGTAACTGGTTGTTCTATAAAGGCTGATGTTGGATATACCACGATCTATGTAGAGGGATATGGTTGATCGATATAGGATAAGTCCCTCCTACATAATGGGAGTGATATCTTAGGCCACTTGATTGAGTGAGACTAGAAATGCATGGTCATGCTCAAATAAGTTGATATGAGATGTCATACTTATTTGTATATCATAGTCTACTTAAGATATCAAGGAACATGGAATGGACTATGCCAGTGTGACTATTCCATGACTTGTGTCCAGTCCAGAGATAAAGGACTTAAGCATTATTGGATGAAAGGTTAATCATAAAATGGTTATGTCGAATCATGATTTCTTGTGACTTAGGTAGCAATGATGTATTGCTATGTGCCACTCATTGTTTGTAACATTGGAATCGTTCTAGTATTACTGCTAACGTTACAAGAACCTACAGGGTCACACCATATAGTTGAAATGAACGGAATAAAACATAGTTGGTATTGTGTTTGGTTGTCACTTGAATTAAATTAATTATAGAATTAATTTAATTGGTTAATCAAATATCGAACACATTATGTACAAGGTTGTTGTACGCATAATGAGAACATGAATTTGGTTAGTATATAAATTCAAATAGATATATAGTTTACTGAAATCATTACTATAATTAATGTAATTATAATTTTCGGTTTAAAACATAGTTATATTTATCTAATTTTTAGAAACACTAAAAATAGATATAAAAATCTCGTTTTTTCTTTGTTTGGGGTCTAACAGCCGTCAAAGCAAAGTTTTTTTTCCAAAACAGTTTTGGGGATTCCTTCCATTCATTGTCAACTGGGTGGAGTACGTAGAGGCCGGAGTCACGATAGATTGAGGCGTTGTTGTCTACTCAGAATAAAGATTCAGTAATTTCGAAACCTTTATTTCACCCCGATTCGTTCCTTACACAAGGATCCATGGTTAGGATCGCCGAATGTTTTAATTTTCTGCTGCATCGTAGGGGTGCCGGCATTCCAACAGTCCATTTCAATTTGGTGACTGGAAACACGAAAATTTATATGTTTTTACATGCGCTTTTTAACTTAAAATCATGATATTTCGGTTAAATTCTTGTCGAAAAATAATTAAATATTATAAAATAATTAAATTATGTTAAAAATATGAACATGATGAATTTTAATTAATTTTATAGTTAATTTTGATTAATTTTGACTATTTTCAACAATTCGCACAAAGGCGAAAATTGGCTCGGCAGACAATGCTCGAAGAATAAAATAGAGAAGCAATTTGAAGCATCGACGAAAATTTATTTCCAACCTAAGATGGTCCAAAAATGTGTGTTAATTCATAATATAATTAATTTTAATTTATTCCCAATTTAATTTGGGCTAAATAAATTATTATTAATTAATTATGGAAAAAAAAGGGTCCAGTTGAACCGCATTGGTTGAACCGAATCTAGTGAACCGAACCAGCCACCAACTAGGCTGCCAAGAACCGTCCATATGTTGACCCAAATCAGCGTTTTATCTGACTAAATAAGCTTGCAAAGAATCCCTTGAAGAACTTTCAACCTTGCATTCAAACCCCTCCAAAAAATGTGGCTTTGTGGATTTGCCCCAGGTTATTTTTAGCAAAGTTGAATCTCTCAACTTTGCCATGTGTGTGGCCAGCCAAGGGGGGTCTCTTTGGCTGATGGAATTTGCTATTTTTAGCAGCCACAATCAGCTATAAAAGCCACCCCTTGCTGATCATTCAACTCATCCCTCACACTCTTATTCTCTCTTCTCCTCTCTCACTTTCTCTCAACTTTTCCTTCCCATTTTCCCTTTTGTTCAAGTGCCGAATTCTTCTCTTGGGAAAGAGGTCCTCATCAGCCATTGTTGAGCAGCAATTAAAGTGTTCATAAGCCACCTTGATAGCCGAGGACAACAGAGAACGAAGAACGGAGAAATCAGTCAAGCCACGGAGAAACATAGAATTTGCTTCTTGTTCCCTATCTCTTTAAATTTTGTTGTTATTTTGAAAAACATGTTTATGAACATTTATGCCATTGAAATGGTTATTTTAATCAATCTATCTTGAATTTAATCCGTGTTGGGTTGATTATATTTTGTCTACTTGAATTATTGAAATTGTGTTTGTGCTGTTATAGGCCTCGGTAAGATGCTTGATTAAGTAAAATCATGCCTAAGTTATTCTTGCAATAGTAATTGTTAGATAACTAATGAATTAATTATTAAATCGTATTGAAATTGTAATTAATCGACACAATACTTAATCACTGCATGTTTATTCTTCTAAGGTAGTTGAAGTTAATTTAGCATTGTATTTGGCGATACATATGCCTTGCATAACTTGTAAGATTATTGTGATTAAATTGTTTCAAGGTAGAAATACTTTGTTACCTCACATAGTCTTTTATGTGCTTATTAAATCGAGTTAATTGTTTGAATTGACATAGGGATATGTTCAAGAGATTGATTAATTTAATAAGTATGTATGAGCAGTAGTTAGCAAATTACCGAGTTGCCGTGAATTTGTTCGTAGCAGTATAAACATAAGTTTAATAATTCTAAGTTAGAGGAATGTAATTAATCCAACACAATTATATCATCTTGATTAAACCTTATTTGAAATCGTGCATTAGAACCTTTCTATTTTTAAATTTTATTTTTAGTTTTTAACCCTTAGTTTTTAATTATCTTTAAACCAAAATATTTTCCATCACCAAAGTGTTTTAACATTAATTTAAGAAATATTATTTTTTACAGTCCCTGTGGGTACGATAACTCGATATTTACTTGTCACTTTACTACTTGTTGCGATTGTGTACACTTGCACATTTTTGTCGTTCCAGTGACTTAATTTGGTGACTTAATTTCATGGTTGTGTTGGTGATGTTTTGGTAACTTTTTATGTAATATTGTCATAACCTTTTCATGTTATAAAATTTAATATATGGATTATGACATATAAACTAATGACATTATGTAAATTTTTGTTAAAGTATGAAAATTATCTTTGGATGTAAAATATAATTCTCAAGCTATTTATTAGTTCTAATCTTTTGCCTTTTAGTTTAAAGGATAATTAAATTATTTGTTTCGCTAATGATATTCTACCACATTAAATATGCATTGCAGTTTAAAAATAATAAAGTAGGCTATATATTATTTTTCTAATATTATATATTTTTATTTTATTAATTCATATTTTAATAATAATTATATTAAGAATGTTATTAAATTATATATTTTATTTTATTAAATTATATTTAATAATAAATAGATTAAAATATAATTAAAATATTTATTATTTTATTACATTTAATAATAATCCTATTAAAATTTAATAACAATAACAATCATCTAGCTAAAAAATTCTATTAAGGGTACTTTGGTCATTTTAACTTTTTTCCTTATGCTATTACAACATTATTCCATTCAACAAAATACAAAAATACTATTACAGTTCTATTCCATTCCATTCAACCAAACAAATGAATTATAGATTACAACTTTATTCCATTAAAGCAAACCAAATATAGTGTTAGTTCTACTCAATCTTCGACACTTCAATGTACTCACGTGTTTGTAGGGATAGCACGAACAAATGGATAAGTAGCCTCTGCAGAAGTTGTCTTTTCAATTCCAATCAATCATGTTGGATATCTTTTAGCTAATGCAGAGCATTGTCATACAATTTCAGAAGTTGTGCATCCACGAGGGCCAGTAAACAACATAGATAAAGTTGACATCTTTTAAAATAAGTTGTATTTGCTTAATTTTCCTATGTTATAAATAGACCCACCATTTTTAATAAATAAGAGAAAATTGATATATTAAGTTAAATATAAAGACAAAAATTTGTTAAATGTAGGCAAGGATTAGTTAATATTATTGTTTTTAGTATTAACACAACAATCTTATACCAATAAAATATTTTTAAATAAGATTCACTACACCAAAATAGGCTTTTAGCGGCGTTTGGATAAAAAAACGCCACTAAAAATCAAGCATTAGTGGCGCTTTTACAAAAACACCGCTAAAAATAAGCATTAGCAGCATTTTCCAAAAAGCGCCGCAAAAAACCTAAGCCCAACGACACCATTTTCAGAGTTTTGGGGGCATTTAGCGGCGTTTTTGAAAAAGCACCGCTAATGCTCGGGGCTTTAGCGACGTTTTTGAAAAAGCGCCGCTAATGCTCAGGGATTTAGCGGCGTTTTTGAAAAAGAGCCCCTAATGTTCGGGCCTTTAGCGGCGTTTTTGGAAAAGTGCCGCTAATGCTCGTACCTTTTGTGGCGTTTTTAGAAAAGCACCGCTAATGCTCGTACCTTTAGCTGCGTTTTTGAAAAAGCGCCGCAAATAATAAAATCTAATTATCTCATTGTTTGATATATTCTCAAGTAATGTTTCAATTATATTTTTTCATTATAAGTTGAAAAAATTAATATTTCGTTGTATTTATTATATATTGGTTAAATTTACATTTAAATGATAACAAATAATATTGTTTAATACAAAATGTTTTTATTAAAGAGAAGTCCTAACTCCTAACTATTTATTATTATTTTTCAATCACAGTTTATTTAAACTACTAATTTACTAGAAAAATATATTAAATTATGAGTAAAATAAAATATCATAAAACTTAAATTGTTGTGTTGTAAAGAATAAAAATAGAATAATTTTTATAAGAATAATAAATTTTGATTGTTCGACTAAATAAATAATCAAAGAAAGTAATATAAACCACCAAATATCATGATAAATAGTATTATATATTGATAATTTTATTACCAAAATAATTTTATATTTAGTTAATCAAACATGAACACAACAATGACCTAATAGTACCTACTCAAGAGTAAGAACTGAAAATGAATGAGAAGGGACAAATGAGGTTGTTACTTGGTCTAATACCCACTAGAAATTAATACAAGATTTTTTAGGCTGAGAAAGGGTTATAGGAAAATATTATAAATATTGAAATTCGAATAAAATTTATTAAATATTGAATTTTAGAAAATAATTAAGTGAAGTTGGGATTCAATTTAGCTAGTAGAGTCGGTGGGGTTAGTTGGACGATTTGCTCCCGAAAAGAAAAATTTGTTTGTTTTTTCTTGATAACAAAAGTGTTAGCTGGGTCTCGAGTCTAGAACCGAATACTGCTTCAGGCGGTATAGTGGTAATGGTGGACAAGTAGGTCTAATTTATCTGAATAGCCCAATTGCAAAAGAAAGCAAATATCTTATATTTGCAATCATTAATCATATTACGTTGGGTACTTCGTTAGGGTGGGTGAGTGGCGAGTGCTGAGGTCCAGAGTTGGGAAAACAAAATGAGCAGAGCAAGGTAGGGTTTGCATTTGGATTTGGGTCGGGTTAGTGGATAATGATGAATAAATATCATCATAATGTTTACTATTTTAGGATTACAGTTTTGAGTTTAGGGTTTAGGGTTTAGGGTTTAGGTTTAGGGCTTGGGGATTGGGGTTTAAGATTTAGAGTTTACATTTTAGTGTTAATATGAGGTTAGTTTTTACGGCTTATAAGATAATGATCAAATTTACTGTTTTAGGGCTTGATGTTTATGGTTTATGGTTTAGCTTTAATGATTTGACTGTTACAATGCATGGTTTAGAGTTTAAGGTTTAGGTGTTACCATTTTAAGGTTTATGGATTAGGTGTTACCAATGCCCAATTTTAAAAACTTTTCCCACTTCAAGCTTGTTTTACCCGAATCATCCATTTCATTGTTTAAAAACAATAAAAAATATAAATCTAAGCCTAACCATATTTTGGACTAGATGGGTTGTATGGGTAGTGAACATTTCTAATTATCATTTAAAGAGTAAATAACATATATTTTTCTAAATTTTGAAAGGTTTTATATTTTTCGTGATTTAAAATTTTAAAATGAATTTTAAAAGATTTTAAACTTTTATTTTATAATATTTATATACTTTTAAAGAAAAGACCAAATTAATAAAAATTACAAACATTAAAGACTACAAAATTATTTTATCATTTTCTAATTGCTACATTGATAATTTTAATCGCGAAATTAGATGTTTAAATTAAAAAAATAAAAAATTTAATATCTCAAAATTAAAATGTAGAGTTTTTATAGGGTACTGCATTCATTACACCATAAGTTCTATGATTTTGGGCCGACTTTGTTATACGGGCAAATCCATATAAAAATTTTGGGCCGACTTTGTTATACGAGCTTATCCATATAAAAATTTTATCCATATAAAACTAAAATCATTCCACTTCGAACATCTAGCAAAATAGTTATATTTTAGTTTGGAAGAAATATCTCTAATAAAATGGAGATTATATCGGAAATGAATAATATAAAATCATGATTAACGTCTCAATCTTTAATAGAAATTTGATATGTGAGAGATTAATTCCTTACATTGGATAATTCTAACTTAATAATTAATTACTGACCATTTAATCATTTTTTCTTATTAAAATATACGATATTTATTTTGAGAGTACTTGATTTTTTTAAAAATTTCAATTTATAAAAATAATAATAAATATTTTATAAAATCACTTAACTAATAAATTTTAACAGATTTAAAATGAAATAATTTTGTATGCTTTTATGAAAATGCATAAAAAGGTAGTAATATAAGCGTTTTTATAAAAACGCCACAAAAAATAATTTTACTTTAAAATAATTTTTAGCAGAAAAAATATAAGATTTTTATCATAGCAAAACGGAGTCGTTTTGTACAAAATAAAATAAATTTTTTGCAGCGTTTTTTTAAAAACACCGTAAAAGGTAAGCAAATAGCGGCGTTTTTATTTTATTTTTATAAAATAAAAATGCCGCAAAAAGATATTCAAAATCCTGCCCACTCCCAAAAAAAAATTTTGGTTACCCGCTCGTTTCTCCCTCTTCTCCTCATCTCCATTGCGCGCCCTAAATACCTCAAATTTTGTACTTAATTCTTTTTCCCTTTTAATCTCAAAATTCCATGAGTTCCTTTGCCCCAACATCTCTTAATACCGTTCCAATCCCTAAACCTTTTCTTTTTCTCTCCATGAATTTATATATATATATATGCATATAACAAATGATTCATTGATTTGGGGTTTTGTTTCTTTCTGAATTAGGACAAGTAGGTTTTCCAATCTATATCAAAAGACCACAGGAATTGATCTATGGAATTCCCATTATGAGGTTTACAATTTAGTTTTTAAGCTTTGTGGGGTTCTGTTTGTTGTTGTTCTTTATTCCATTTTTATGTGTGTTTTTGCAGAGAATGGAATAAAATTACAGGAGGTTGAAGGAGATAAACAAGAAGTTGAGAAGGGAGATTAGGTATAATGAAAATTATATCCCTTTCCCATGGTGTATATATATATATAAACCAAAGCTAGGGTTTATTTGTCAATGAAAAGAAGGGTTCATGCTTTTTTGTTGTTGTTGATTAACGGAACGGGGGTTTTTTTTTTTATTTGCAGGCAGAGAATGGGTGGAGACTTGAATGAACTTAACATTAATGAACTGCAAGCTCTTGAAGCTAAAATGGATTCTTCTTTGCTAGCTATACGTGAGAGAAAGGTTTGAAATTATTGGAACTCTTTCTTTATACCAAAAGGGTGTGTATATATATATATGTTGTGTGTATGTGTGCATTACTATATATATTGGGTTTTTCTTTCTTGATTGTTAAATATGAAATTAGGAATTAGGCATAGGGTTCAAACTTTGGCGAGGGTACTTTTAGTTGTTTGAAACCTCTTTGGTTTTACTCGACTTGCATTCTTTTTACAGTCATCAATATATTTTTTACATTTCTTCCATGTAGCATGGAGTCAGAAGAAGTAATTGATGCAGAACTCTCAGCTCGTGTTTTGCAGTTGATAAATGTCACTGATAGTGGATTGCACAGTCAGGTACACTGAGCATGGTAGCTCGGTTTTGATGATATTTATTTTTAATACCTCTAGGAGGATGATGGAAGTGATAGTCTTTCAGTTCAACTAGTAGATGAAAAACACTGGGAAGATCTCTTCATCGTTATTGCTGTGGTGAGTATTTTCTCCAATCCTCATGTTTTAGATTTTTCCAACTATAGGTTTATAGTTGCTACTCTGCAGGGAGATAATTTTTTCCCCGCAAGAACATGAAATATACTTACGATTAGATTTTGCAAGATTCTGTCTCAATTAATCTGCATCCTTTCTCATGGTTTGGTATTATTTATTGCTAAGTGTTTTAAATCTTGAAAGATTGCAAGCAGCATATGAAAATCAATAGTCTGACCTGCATTATTTTGATCATTTGAGAATGCGTAATCTCAGATCACTTTCTTACCATGCTTTGCATCTACAATTTATTTTCCACTTAGTTTCCACATATTGCTTCCAAGCATCTTATTGTTTATCTTGAATATGAGGATGAACTTGCTTGTTTATCTTGATTACAGAGTATAAAACCCACTTGCCTATGCTTATTTATCTTGTGCCCATTAATATGAGATTTTTTTCTGATGAAAATGAAATCAAAGACTTTTAATTTGTAAATACCAGAGATTCTCTACCACTTTACCTTGATATAAAATTCCTCCTGTGATACGTTTTTAAGTCTGGAAAATCTGTAATCCTAGTGATTTGCTTTACAGAGCTATTTTAAATATATTATCGTTGGAGAATGTGAAGATTTTGACATATTTCAATCACAAGATGGTAGGTAAACCACTATTTTGGTCTCATATGGAACATTTAGGGTTAGAGCATCAATTTCTATTTTTCGCATAATCTTGATTGAGCAGATATTTTATATGGACACCTGTTTCTTAACTTGCCATGGCTGTACTGGTGTTCACTTGAGTTCATGTTTGGAGGAAATTTTTGACAGTATATTACATATGTTGTGCATGGTTGCAGAGCAAGGAGTGTTTAGAGAAAGTTACTCAAACAATATCTTTTCTTGCTCAACCACGAGAATCTCACTTGCTTTTGCTTACGGGTAAAGCTTTTACTTCCTTTCCAACTGAACATAACTTACAATAAATGCTGTGAGTTAGCCATCTTTACTGCCGTATATGGATAACTCCAATATAGTGCAGAATATAAGTATGGATGTCAATGGTTGTTTTAGTGGCTTTTTTTTAAGTAAAAGCTAAGAGAATGACTTGCAGGAGAGGTGAAGAGGGATAGAGCTGCAAAGCTTTTGGGTTTGCGTGCATGCAATTTTCGGCCACGACACTCAAGCAAACTTGGAAATGAGTTTCGGGTGTTCACAAACTATGACCCTGGGGAGAGATTAGGAGGATGGGAGCAAGAATAATAGGTACCTTTTTCTTGCCATCGTTTGCTAGGAATATTTTTTCATGGATGAGCTTCATGCAACCTAATTTTTATCCATTATCAAGGAATTTCCAACACTTACCCTTGGAAAAATTAACCAGCTTTTCTACTAATTTTCCCAGAGAAAACATGCAGATGAGAAAACTTCCAAGCAAGTTCATCCTCATATTATGCATTTTGGTCTACTTTTTTAAACTAGTGCAATTTTCCTCACTTGTGTAGATTTCGTAATACATAAAACTATTTAAGGTTGTTTAAAGTTGTACTGACTCATGCCTACTCATTTCCATTTTGAAATTTAATTAGGAAGTTGTTCCAAAACGTACAATATAGATGGAAGAAGCCATACAAGTTTCTCATATGTATTATTTATTTTAGTTTTGATTCTAAATTTTATTTTTACTTTAATATTTACGACAACTTGAGTTCTAACTTTTGAATTTTAATTGTTTTACTAATTTATTATTTTAAATTCTAAAACTAAATTCATTAATTTTTATATTTAGTTTTAAAGTTAAAATTTTCATAGAAAATTTAATTTAAATAATATTTTTTATTTATCCTTAAAAGTATATTTAAATTTCAAATTTAGAAAATAAAACACAATATAATATTTATCATAAAAATAAATATAATTTGATTAAAATAATTTTTTTAAAGGTTATGTTTTTAGCGGCGTTTGTGACAAAAAACGCCACTAAAGGTCATGTTCTTTAGCGGCGTTTGTGGGAAAAGCGCCGCTAAAGGTTATGGTCTTTAGCGGCGTTTGTGAGAAAAGTGCCGCTAAAGGTCATGGTCTTTAGCGGCGTTTGTGGGAAAAGAGCAGCTAAAGGTCATGGTCTTTAGCGGCGTTTGTGGGAAAAGCGCCGCTAAAGGTCATGGTCTTTAGCGGCGTTTATTTCTAAAAACGCCGCTAAAGTTAGCGACACTGTCATTAGCGACATTTTTTGCGACGCTTCTCAAAGCGCCGCAAATACTTTTAGCAGCGCTTTTTAGCGCCACTAAAGGCCTAAAAAAGCGCCGCTAAAAGCCTGTTTTGGTGTAGTGATTATTACATTTTCAATGTGTTTTTAAATATTAATAACTAAATTAAACAATAACTATGTTAATAAGTTAATTTATAAAAATATGTTGAAAAAAATTATTTGAGAAACTAGGATGAAATTCTAAAAATTTATCGATCTACATTATTTTTGAAGAGAGAAAGGAAAATGCGTCCTACACGTATCCTACAGGGCGCGCTTTCACTGTAATGTGGCAATAACGCGTTTTCACTATGGTAAAAAATGTTTTTTTCTTTCTTTTTTCTTGCGATTGGAAATTAAAAGTTTGCATATTTATTTTTATACGTGTTTGAGATAGACATGGTTACAGTTTTAAGGATTATTTGAATTTACGGTGGTGTTGTGGAGCTAGGTGACCTACAAATTTTATCTGCTATGTGAGTATAGAGCCATCACCTCGGAAGTCAGGTTACGTTGCAACTCAAGGTTCCAGTTGACGGTGATTATACAGTCTGGGGTTGAAGTGTAACTAGGCTTCAAATTTACAAAGGTTATACTGTCAAAGGAGGGACTATAAATAGGGCCTCAGTTGACGGTGGTCATACGGGCACGACAACCAGTTTTTCCTCATCAGAGGAGGATGCTTTATAAAACCTAAACAGAAGTACGAGGAAGAAAAACATAGTGGCATTTTAGTATAATCAAGTATTTTATTTTATCCATGTACACCAAAGGCAGTGACCCTGTTATTATAACTTGTGACATAATTGGGGTGTAATAGGTTTTACTAACAAGGTTACTGCATTTGCTAGAGATGGACAACACGAATTACTTGATTATACTGGGAGGCCCTTTGCATTTTCCTTCATCGTACTTCTGTATAGGTTTTATAAAGCATGATCCTCTGATGAGGAGAAGCTAGTTGTTGTGCCCTCACAACCACCATCAAATAGGGTTCCATTTATGCTTCATCCTTGAAGCCCTAGTTACACTTCAACCCGAGACAGTATATTCACCACCAACTTGGACCTCAAGTTCCAAAGTGATCCTGGATTCTTGGCAAATGGAACCATACTCACATGATAGGTGAAATTTGTAAGTTAACGAGCTCCATAACATCACCGTGAACCCAAACACAACTTAAAACTATGACTATGTCTCTCTCAATGCGAGAGAGAAATAAATCTTCAAACCTAAATTTTCATACACGTAAGAAAAATTAAAAAATAATTTAGGATACTAAATTAAGGGATGGGAACGTGCAGTTATATAGGGGATGTGGTGGGGTAAAAAGGAAATTTTTATCACAGGATTCTAAAAAGAAAATACCTTTTTTACTCACCCCATGCCTCTGCAAGGGACTGTTCTGTTCCTTACAAAAGAGCTTTATAGAAAAAACTCAATACAGGCCTTTGATTTTCCATACTGACATTCGAAGCAAATTGTTGATCTGAAGGATACTTGGCACTAGGAGTAATCGGTGTTGTCGTGAAAACTTGAATTTCGTCCTTACGTTGTTATCGAAGCAAAGGTTATTCATTAATTTACATGTAGGTTTAGGGTTTGTGGTGATGAGTACTATAGTTTTTACTATTCTATCAGTTTTAAACATATGGAATAGGGTATCTCATTAAAGATGAGCAGACAAGTTGTAACAGCCCATTTTCAGTGGTGTCAGAAACAGTGGTTTTGGGACCACAATTTTGATGTGTGTGTTCGTAAATATTAATTATTTAATATTTACGAGGTCCTTAGGGTCGTATTAAATCTTGGTTAGGAAATTTTAACATTTAGATAGTTAATTAAATAAAAAGAACTAAACTATGAAAGTCGTAAAATCTAGCTATAATTGAATTATATTGATTAGATGGTGTAAATCACATAAGTGGAATGGTTTAAAGGGAAAATATACTATTTTTAATTAGCATGGATAGTTAAGGCTTGAATTATGCTAAAAATGTGTGTTTAATTGAAGGGAAAACTTAAGTAAAATAAAACAAAAATAATGTATATTCTTCCCAAAATTGTTTTGACTGAAATTGAAGAGAAGAAAAAGGCATTGAAGGTTTGAAGGTTCAATGATGAGATTTCTCGAGCTTGGAGGGTTCGAAAAGTAGCTTGAATGGGATGGACCGTCTTAAAAGGGTTCAATTGGTGGAAACCTCAACTCGTGGCACTTGAATGCTTTAAGGAACTGTAGATATATTAAAACTACAACCCACTTAAACTTGACTAAATACTCAAATTGTGGTATGCGAAGTCACCACACCCCAGGATGGTGAATAGTATGATAAGACAATTGGTGAATGCCACAAACTCGTAAAAGTTTGATAAGTTCAGTTTAGTTCAATTAAGAACCAGAAGAGAAAATATTCTCACAAAATAAAGTTGTATTCAACATAATTGTGTATGTAACCAAAACAATTTCCTATTACAAGTTATTTATAGGCCCTAATACAACTATTCAAATACCTATAAAATACCTTTCAACTTCGGCATTTAACTAGTGTTAATACAAACATTTAAATTTGTTTTAACTCATGTTGGGTAGCCAATAAGTCATGTCTTTTCACTTGATTCTTGTATAGTTGAAAAGGCATGTCTCTTCACTTTGTTGATGACTTAATGTTTCGTTAATGAGTTGTTTGGTGTCCCGTCACTTTCCTTATGGTTGAAAGTTATGTTGCTTGGCATTCTTCTCTTGTAATGGCACCATAATGAACTTTAAGTGTTTGAAATCGATAAAATTTGAAGGTCACTCTTGGTCTATTCGATCAATCACAATGCATCACATTGGAAGTTGATTCTTGAATGAATTTTGTGCATTTATTCACCTTCAACATTGTAAAGGGGTTTGTGCAAGTGTACATAATCATTCACGTAATAAGTAAGTAAAATGAGTTATCGTCTCCCCAGGGACTGTATAAGCTTAACCAAATATTTCCAAAATTATAACTTCACAATATGATGTAAAAATTCAAAAATTTGGATGGTGAATATTAAACTAAGTAAATTAATTAGATGCAAAGATTGATCCCTATGCAAATTTAATCTAGATGTAATTTACCTAAATGAATGAATGAATGGCTTTAGCAACAAAAGCAATCAACATTAAATGGGCTAGGATAATTTTATTAATCAATTCAACATTAATTTTATTAAGCAATCAACATTAATTTTATTTCGATCATTTATTGACCGCTCGAAAGGTCCGCAGTCGCCTCGAGCGACTCAGGTAACCTAAATGGTCCTAACAGTGTAAATGGGCCCAAGGCTCATTACTCGACCCAAGTGGGCCCACACGCTAGTGCGGCCCGTTCAGCCCAAAATTCACCATGGCTATGAGTTCTACGTAGCCCAGTCCAATATTTGCCACAAATCGTGATTCTCATCCGTGAAGGGCCCACGAGCCTATAGGGCCTATATGGCCTATTTCGGCCCAACGTGGCCCATTACGGCCTACGCCTATGGAATTGCTCATGGAGGTCTCTATAGTCTATTGCCCATGATTTGAGGATTTGGTTTACCATATGAGCGATCGCACGCTCATGTGGTCTCAAATGTCGTACTTTCGGCTTTTCGGCTTTTGCCGTCTAATAGTTATAGCGGGGTGTCTACACAGCTGATTGTGAAAACGCTCCAAGATCCACGAGTACCCAAAATCTACATTCATACAATTTTTCCATTAGTCACTAATGAATAAGGTTAATCTCCTTCTTTTACATCCTTAACCAAAACTACATTAATACTTGCCTCGACTGTCAAAAGTGGCTTAGCCCACTTATACCACTGACGAAGGTTGACTACAATCTTCTTGACAAATATCTGCATTGCAAACGGATTTATTAAACAAAAATGTTTAATCATGTGGTTTAAATCCACTTCATGATAACTTACAAAAATACAGCAAGCATTCGGCCTACACCTAGAATGCTAGCCCACATACTTACCTTAGATCGAGAGAAGAGAAAAAAGTTTCGATGACTTGGTACTACTTGATACTCCTTCAATCATCGAGGACTTCAAACCATCAGAAAGGAGTGATATACGACTGAACCACAGACAATAAAGGGAGATAGCTCTCGATCAAAAAGGAAATAATAGGAGGTAGAAATCAAAGACAAATAGAGAATGATATTCGGCCAAAGAAAAAGAATAGAAGAGAAAGAAGATTCAGCCAGCAGAGAAGAGAAAGAAGATTTGGCCAGTAGAGAAGAGAAGAGAGAAAGTGAGAGAGAAGGGAAGATTCGGCAACAAGAGGGAGGGGGAAGAGGAAAGAAAAGAGCAGAAAAGGACAAATCCGAGAGGTACTTCCCAAAACTTGGCAAAATTCGGCACCTAAAACCGAATATCTTTAGTACCTAGAGACCAAATTCAGTAGATACTACCCTAAAAAGTTCTTCCAAATGCCGAAAACGACAACATTTTCCCTCCAAGCCAAATTCTCAAGGTTTGAATTACCCCAAATAGCACACGCTCCCCCTTCTAATCAAATTTTTTGATTTATTAACAATCATAGCTTTCATAGAATTCATTACATAAGCATAAATCTTTTCTTATAATTATGAACCTTTATATTAAGTCACTTACCGTTCCATTCCTTTTCTTACTCATTTCATTTGCATAGTACAAAGTATAAACATAAAAATCAACCATATGTATTCCTATCATCAACAATCTCAATCGAAAAATCACATACATTCAATTTAATATTCAAATGTATAGCAAATCCATCAAATTCATTAAACAAATTACCTTACTGAGATTTTTAATTCGAAGAACGACTTAGGGATAGGAGCACATTGTCAGTCCAACCATAACACGCTAGATGCCCATACGAGTCAATTCCTCAAAACACACCAAATGCTCACAAGATCTAGTCGAACTGAAACACGCCAATGCTCATAAGAACTAGTCCAACCGAAACACGCTAATGCTCATAAGAGGTAGTCCAACCGAAACACGCCAATACTCATAAGAGCTAGTCCAACCGAAACACGCCAAACAGAGAGTATAACACGAAAGTTCACAATAAATGTTGAACCTCGATTTACTCGGGAAATAAATATATACATCCCTCTAAACCATCTCCACTCCAATCCCCAACACACCATATCACGACTATACTCTATCCCGGGTTCAATCCAATCCGAACATCAAATTCAATAACATATCTCAAATAATCATTCATCATCAACAATTGAATATATATATTTTATATCATATTATACTATTCAACAACTCATATAGATGTCAAAATTTTAAACCATACAAACTTACTCGAACTGAATTGTAGTGGTTGTAGAAGTTCATGGACTATTCTATAATTTTTCCTTTTTCACGAGTATCTACGAGATCTTGATCTAAAATGTGAAATTTCTCAATTATTAGCTTACATTTCACATTCCAATCCATTTTACAATTACCCTAAACTTTTAGAATCATTATCATTTAGTCCATTAACCCGAAATTTATCAAATTAACCATTTTTATCAAGTCAATATTCTATCCAAATATACTAGGCCCTTAAACAGTCCCTAATGAACATTAAATTTACTATCAAACCCTAAAATTTGATATTTTCACAATTTAATCCTAAAATAAAAATCTAACAAAAATCACTTTACAAAATCATCAAACAACACAATAAAAGCTCAAAATACATGGTATTTATCATAAAAATTCAAAATTCGTCAATGGAAACTTCAAAAATTTTTAACAGAATCAAAAATGAAGGTACCGGCTAGTTAAACCTAGTTGCAATGATCTCAAAAACATAAAAATTACAAGAAATAAGTGAGAATTAAGCTCAGATGAAAGAAACGAAGCTTGAAGCTCTCCCAAATGGTGAATTCAGCTAAGGTTGAAGAAAAATGAATATGAATTGTTTAGTTTTTCAATTTGTTTTACTTAATATCAAGTTATTTACCATTTTACCATTAATTACATAATATTTTTGTCTTTTTCCTTACTAATGTCGTCCCACCACATTAATTAAGGCCTAATTACCATATATTTCCTTATCAATTAATAATTAAGTCATTTAGTCACTAAATGCATTAATTAAAAACTTTTGCACCTTTTACAATTTAGTCCTTTTAATTAATTAACTATTTAAACAAGAAAATTTCTTAACAAAACTTTACTACAACCTTAATAACACTCCATAAATATTTAATAAAATACTTATGGTTCGTTTTATAGAAATGAGGTCCCGATACCTCATTTTCTAAAACTACTTGACTTTAAGGTCATACCACTTTAACCTAATTGTTCTCTCAAATAGCATAAATTGCCAATTCAACATTTATTTTAATACCATATTTGACTAATGAATATTAAATAATAGTATTTACGAACTCGCTCGTCAGATTTGTGGCCTCGAAACCACTATTTCTGACACCACTGAAAATGGGTTGTTACAAGGGAACCCTTCTGAACGACAATGTGGGTGAATTTCTCCTCTTTGCTGTTTCAAAACTTGAGCCCAATCTGTATTTACAAACTAAACTGCTTAAGATAAAATAAACTAATTAGTACCTGGGCCAAATTGACCCCCTTATTGAACATAAAAATAAAA
This sequence comes from Gossypium raimondii, assembly GCF_025698545.1. NCBI lineage: Eukaryota > Viridiplantae > Streptophyta > Magnoliopsida > Malvales > Malvaceae > Gossypium > Gossypium raimondii. The sequence continues at coordinate 14,303,882 of NC_068577.1, forward strand.
TTCAAATTGGAAATTAAAATGAAAAATTTCTTTTGGGCTACTTAGAAAATTTCTTCTAAAAAAGTTACATCAAATTAAATTCCCAGGAAAGGTTGGAGGGGGCACAAATGATCCCGCTTAAGTTCCAATCATCTTAGATAGAATTAATTTGAAGAACCAATTCAAGAAAAATAATTTCTAAGCATGCCATTTATTCAAATAAGAGAGAGAAAAAATTGAAAATAAATTAACGACTGAGACAGTGAAAAGGACTCCCTCAATGTTATTGATGATTTTCACTGAAAAAGTCGATGTCGAACGACCATTTATCATACCAACTGTATCCATCTAGAAAGAAGAACTAATGTTGACCAGCAATTATATCCAATATTTGCTCAAAAAATAGCAACAGAAAATGATCTTTCTGTTTTGTTTTGCTCAACTTTCTATCATTTGTACAAATCTGCATACCCATGATAATCTTTTACAAAATCAGCTCAATTTTTGTTATACATTCTTTCTTTGGTACAAGTCCCAACCACTGAATGTCATAGATGGGATCCATGATCCTTGATTTTAACCATTGAAACTCGAGATTGAATTGAACTCTTCTGTCCCTTGACGTGCCCCTTTTTCAGTATTTGCAATAGTCTACTTGATACCTTTCTCGTGCCTTTTCAAAATAGTTAAGTCTAACTCTTGTGGCTCTTCTTTTGATGGGTTGGGGTGCTTCTACTCATGTGATGATAGCTCTAATGACTCAAATTGAACTTTTGAATTGAATCCTTCTAAGTTAGCTTCCAAACATGTATTATCCTCATCTTGATATGAAGAGTCATATAAAATACCTTCCAATGGATCTTCCACAGAAACTGTAAAATAATATTTAACCTCATCAGAAGATCTTACGGCCTTAAGTATATTAAAGGTTACTTGTTCATCTTGAACTCGCATGGTGATTTCACCTTTCTATACATCAATTCTCGTATTATCGATTTCCAGGAAAGGCCTTCCTAGGATGATTGGTACTTCCTTATCTGCTTCAAAATCTAATATAACAAAGTCAATAAGAAATATGAATTTATCAACACACACAAAGACATCCTCGAATTTTCCTTCTGGGTATGCCAAAGATTGATCCACCAATTGGAGTTTAATAGCAGTCGGTCTAGCCTTACCAATACCTAATCGTCTAAACATAGACGTAAGCATTAAATTGATACTCTATCTCAAATCGCACAAAGCCTTATCACAATAGGATTCTCCAATATTACAAGGCATGATGAAACTTCTTGGATCCTTCAACTTAGGAGGCAACTTGTTCTGAAAAAATAGGCTACATTCTGTAGTCAGGTCTATAGTTTCAAATTCCCTAAATCTTCTCTTCTTAAACAAAATTCTTTCATAGCTTTCGCATAGTTCGGCATTTGCTCCAAAGCTTCTATCAACGAGATGTTGATACGTAGTTGTTTCAACACATCCAACATTCTCTTAAATTGAGTATCCTGTTTATGTTGATATGAAGGTTGTGGAACTTTGGCTTGGATTGGACAGCTCTTCTAAAGTAATATTTCTACATCTAATGAAGAGGTTAGCTTATTAGAATTCACTAGTTTAGATTTTACGTTTTTAGAATTTGCAGAATTTGGCTTCTCTGGTACAAGAATTTCAACTGTGGGTTGATTTTCCTCTTTTTGGGGAGGTTCATCTTCAACCTCAACCTTATTGGGTTCAAAAGTCTTTTCACTTCATAAATTAACCACTTTGCAATTCTCCTTGCTAAGTTTTCTTAGGTTCTCCATGTCACTAGGCAAAGCTCCTTGTGGTCTATTTCGAAGTTTGTTGGCTATTGCCCTATCTGGTTCTCCAAATTTCTCAAAGTTGCATCATTCTTAGCCATGTATGCTTTTAATAAGTTCTCAAGATTAGAATACTTGGTTGAAAGAGGATTTTCTATGTTGTTTGGTACAGCACCTTGGGGTCCGTTTCTAAACTCATCAACTAATTGTTCCACTTGATTTTCAAGGCTCTCTAATGTTGTTGCTTTTCCTTGAATCAAGGCATCAATTTTAGCAATGTATGCCTTCAATAAATTCTCCAAATTATTTAAAGGTTCAACTTACGGTGGGTTTTAAACTTGTTGATTGAAACCAAGAGGTTGATTTGATCTATGCTGCATGTAAGTGTTCTTTTATCCACCTCCTTGGTAGTGGATTGGTAGTTGAGCTACAACATGATTTAAATTGTTAGTAGTAAATTGTTTCAACATTGAAGAGATAGACGATACCTGAGCTGAGAGTGAAGTAAGGGCGTCTACTTCATATACTATGGCTACTCTTCTTCCTAAAGCTACTTGATTTGTCTGCCACTGGTAATTATTACTAGCTATTCTCTCGATTATTTTGTAAGCCTTATTATAAGACTTCAATAAGAGAGCACCATTTACAAAAGCATCTACCACCAACCTTGTGTATGTGTTGAGACCATTATAAAATGTCTCCAACTAGATGCAATGAGGAATCCGATGACAAGGACACTTACGAAGTAATTCCTTAAATTTTTCTCACGTCTCGTATAAGGACTCGTCATCCAATTGCTGAAAAGTAGTGACTCATTTCATAACTTAGCATTTTTGCTAGGTGTGAAATACTTTACTAGAAAGTATTCAACTAATTCTTGCCAAGTAGAAATTGAGTTGGATGGAAACGATTAATCCACACTCGTGCTCGATCTCGCAACGAGTATGGAAACAACTTCAACTTTAGTGCATCTTCAGTTGCACTGGCTATCTTGAAGGAACCGCTCACCTCCATAAACAATCGAAGGTGAAGATGTGGATCTTCTATGGGCATTCCACTGAATTGACCTATTGTTTGAATCATCTGAAACATCACAGGCTTCCATTCAAACTGCGGTGCCCCAATCTCCGGTCTTCTAATTCCCAATTTTAGTTCATTAAGGAATGGCACGGCATACTTTTTTATAAGTCAGTCCCTATCATCAGCAATAATTATTGGATTTTGAGCATCAGCGGCTCTATTCCCTTGAACATCATTTTGATTTTCATGGTCCATTTTTGCAGCTTGTCTCTGGGCTAATCTTTCTCATCTTCTTTATCGAAATGGCTGTTCCATTTTAGGGTCTATAAGGACTAAATCGATGATTCGATCTATGCTAATTATTACTTGGAAAGAAAATCACAAAAAATATAAATAATAAAATAATAATAATAAATATAATAAAGAGAAAACAATTAAAGAATTAATTAGTAAAGTTAGAAATTAAATAAAAATAAAATAAAAAACAAATTTCAAAAAATAATCTCACAAAAAATGATTAAGGTAACAGTCTTCGGCAATAGAGCCAAAAACTTGTAACGAGGTTTGTGCAAGTGTACACAATCATTCAAGTAATAAGTAAGTAAAATGAGTTATTGTGTCTAAAAGGACTGTATAAGCTTAACCAAATATTTGTAAAATTACACCTTCACAATTTGATGTAAAAATTCAATAATTGGATGGTGATGATTAAACTAAGTAAATTAATTAGATGCAAAGATTAATCCCTATACAATTCTAATCTAGATGCAATTTACCTAAATGAATGAATGAATGGCTTTAGCAACAAAAACAGTCAACATTAAATGGGCTAGGATAATTATATTAATCAACATTAATTGGATACTTTATCATGCTTAACAATGTTTGGAAATACTTTCATGACAACTCGATCTTTCATGAGTTTGAAAACCAAAATAAGTCCTTTTAGAGTCTTTTACTTAGTTAAGTATGCATTGTACTGATCATATTAACTAAGGGTTTCTTAACATTTATGTAAGGTCACAAGGATACGTTTCAAACAGTTTAATTAAATAAACCTAAAAACTATGCAAGGCAATGAGCTAACTAATGATATTACAAACCTCAACTTAGTCAGGTTTGAAGATCTAAATTGAGCATTGCACTTTTCAATTATGTGTCTACTAGTCATCGTCTGGTTAGGATCACACAGCTAATCTGAGTGCACCCAATCACGTATGAATGAAATGCATCATGATATTAATTGAAAAAATGATTGACTGAGGCCTAAACATGTCAAACATGGATAAAATAGATCTTATTGAATTAACATAGCCATCCTAACAAATAAGATTTAAAATATCATCATTGATGTCAAAAATAATAAACTCAAAGCAAACATGATTAAAATAAATAAAAATAGGAAAGAGTAAACTCTATTCATTTCAGTGGCCTTTGGGATCTATTATGACTGATTCCGTTCAACAGCCTTTCGAATCTATTATGACTGATGCGCTCCTCCATTCTCCTCAACGCTTCTTTTGCTAAGGAGTTCCTAAAGTGGCCAGCCAAAGAATGCTTTTGACAAAGCTTTTGTGGCTAAAGGATGAAAAAGAGATGGGCAGTTATGCAAGGGAAGGAAAATGAAAATAAAATATGGAGAAAATGCTAATGGGAGAAGAGAAATGAGTAGTAAGGGATGAGGGATTAAGGGATTGGTGCATGGTATTTATAGGTGAAGGTAAAAGGTAGAGTTAGCTAAAAATTGATTCAAAATTCCTTCATTTTCTACCACACATGGCCGGCCATATTTCAAGGAGAAGGGGATGACTAAGTCTCCTCAATTTGAATTCAAACCAAGGCTATTAATAGCCATAGGGTGTACGGTTTTAATAGCAAGTTGTCGGGCAGATTTCTGATTATTTTCCAACTGTAAGGACCTTTAATTAAATACCCCAAAGCTTGCTTTTGGGCATCCGTCTACTTGTGCCGAAACTAGGCTTAGTTTCCCCTTATTGGACGGTTTCTTAGTCCAATTATTTAGTAGACATGTCCATCTTTTAGCACCTCTTTTAATGGGTCAAATTATCAACCCCATGACCCAAATTGCAAGGTCTTGTCAGCCACATGAATTAATTTGTGTATGTCCATGTTTCATTCACATTAATCACATTTTCAATTGTCCTCCTACATAGTGAAAAATCACATATTAATAAATTAACATGAAATATGTAAAAAAATCATGTAATTAAGTATAAGTTCACATAATTTATAAATCCATGCCCAATATTACTAATTTAGTAAAGTTCACTTATTTTAATAACAATTACTCAAGATTAACATATTTATTAAGCAAAAAGGTGGTAAAAATATATAGAAAAACCCTATATAATTTCGAGTTTACAAACATCTACAAAAAATGTTCCCTTTATGCACCAACAATTAAGTGATCGAATGCCCACTCTTTTATGCCAAAACCGAACAATCATTTGAATGTGGCAGCATTTAATTCTTCTTTGGAAACGAACAGCCCTTTGTAGCTTTAAAATATGTGATCAGCCTTTGGACTTTCCTAGGACACACAATTGAACACACAATTAATTTATTTAAGATACATTAAACCTTGCAAACTTTTCATATTCATATCTAGCTTTAACACATTATTTAATATAGAATTCAACAAACTAAAACTCACGCATTTATGACAAAAATAACAGCCAAAATAAATGACACACTTCACACATTTATAACACAAACTCATAATTAGCATATAAAATGTATAAATGCATGGCTTAATTAAAATGAAAACTTATTTAACATATGAGTTTCATAATGCATTGCATAATTAAAAGACAATCTTCATTAACATATTAGATGCTTTTATGATTGACTTTACTAAATGCAAAGCACTTCCTGCAAGACATAATTAAATATGCAAACACTTATTAAACTGAAATAAAACTTAAAAATAATAAAAGTTTTATATTTGGCCCTTTAATTAATTTATACCCAGCACTAAATACATCAAGACTTAAACAAATTAACCATCAAAGGAATTGGGCTCAACCCAATTTGAATGATAAGCTTCATTTTGCACTTGGGCCCTTCTCGTTTGGGCCAATCCTAACATCTCTGAATTGCAACGTAATATGATGTGATCGGAATCACATCATTCAACCACCTTAATTTTCTTTGCATGTGAGTGAATATCTCATCTGTTTCTTATAATTTTTATATTTTTGAGATCGTTGCAACTAGGTCCAACTAACCCATACCTCCGTTTTTGAAACTATTAAATGTTTTAGAATGTGTCATGGATGAGTTTGAGGTGTTTGTGAAAGTTTGTGATAGATTACTAAGCTTGGTTGTTAAATAGAATTATTTCGTAAAGTAATTTTTTGTTGATTTTAAGGTTAAAAGACTAAATTATTTAAACAGTAAAATTTCATAGTATTTTTGTGAAATTTTGTTAAATAGAGGGTTTTATAGAGACCCTAAATATTCGGCTGGTATGGGTTGTGTACAAATAAGGTTAATTTTGTAATTTTTCGAGTTTGGGATTAAATTGAATAACGTGTAAAAGTTTGGTGCAATTATGAAATATTGTAAATAGAATGGAATATGTATTAAATTGAATGATACATGAAATTGAATCTAATAGAGTCAAATAAACTATTTTATAGATCAAGAACAATTAGATAACCGAGGAAAAGAAAAAGTTACTGAGTAGTCCTTGAATTTTTACAAACTCTGCAGTTTAGCCTTGGTAAGATAATTCGATATATTTTAACATATTTTGAAATGTACATTGATTGTGAAATTGGTTATTGAATATTTTAGTGAATGCTTGATTATAAATTACTGTAAATTTAGAAAAACAGTTCCTTTGAAACTTGTTAAATGATATTATATTGTGAGTTGAATGAACGTAGGATAGAGTGCAATTGGCATGCCAATAGGTTATAGTGTACGTTGTACAAGATTGACTTGTGACAAGGCGATGATTCCTGATTTGTGTTTATACACTGAGTATATCAAGGTTTAGCATTTGTTGCGAACTATCGTGTTATATTACAGTGATTGTGGTTGACAAGAAACACTGTTTATTACTCTTGTTATTATAAATGTCATGTTTATTTCGGTAAGCTTTATCGTCTTAACCGCTAAACTTACTAAGCTTTATATAGGCTTATTCGTGTTATTTTCTTGTTTCCTTGTAGATAAAGTTTTGTGGAATTGAGCAATCGAATCAACTTGAGGATCACACTATCCAATCACATTTTGGTAGTTTTTGAAGTTAACTTTTGGGTTATATGGCATGTAATAGGTGAAATTTATAGATGTTTGATTTGTAAATTATTTGGTAATTATGAAAGTGATGAATGATGCCTATGTTTCGTATTAACTTGTATGTTTTTATGTTCATGTCATGTTATTTGGTCATTTGGCAATTTTTATATACGTGTTTGAAATCATGGTATGAATGTATATGTTTGAATGAGAAAAGTAATGGTAAGTTTTTAAATAAGATGATATATGACTTGAGAGTTTGAATGATTACTTGTTAATGTGTTTGGTGTATGAATGTGATATGGAGTATAGCCTTGATTTTGGTTAGTTTTGTAATGTGAATTGAGGTGCCAAATGATGGCTGTAAAGCCCAAAATCTGCCCGGGCCCAACAGTCCAATTACAAAAAATAAACCCAAACAATTACAGCCCAAATAAATCAAAAAAACCCTAAAACCCTAGCCCACCAAACATAAAAGCTTTTCAGCCATCAAAGCAAACCCTAAGCCCTAGCGCCGTATGCCCAGGCTCCAGCAATGCGCGCCGTTCCACCTCCTCGCACGCCGCCACCGCCCAAGGCTCGCCTACCACCGGTAGTCCACGCGTCTGACACCTGCAAAAACTAAATGTAATGGCAAAAAGGAGGCACGCAGGTAGTTAACAGACAGTAAAGAAGAAGAAAGTGTTTTTTTAATTCGGCTATAAAAGCCCGAATCTAATTGTTGTATTTTTTTTAACGAACGCACACAAAGCAATCAAAAAAACAGAACAGAATTTTTAAAAGGTTGATTGTTCTACTGCATTCTCCTTTTTTATTTTTATTCTTTTTGTTATCTTTATTTTATTTTCTATAAATCCATTTTTTTAAATAAAAAACGCAGAAATAAAAGAGAAAAAAGGGTACCTTGTCGCCGAAATCTCCTTCACTTCGTCAGAGTCAAACTCGGAGAGGGGGCTGCTCCTTTTGCGGCGGGGGAGTTGGCTTTGGCCTCTTAGTTCTGTTTTAAAAAAAATGAAAGGCTCTGTTTTTTTGAAAAGGGAAAATGGGGGCTGATGGTTTGTTTAGGGTTTTATTTTTATTTTTATAAGGTTTTAAACGGCGTCGTTGATGGGGGAGACCTGCGCATGCTTTGCGCTAATGGGTTATTTGTGCCTTTGGTCCCTCCAATCCTGCTGCAGATTCAAGGCAGCCTTTCCTTTCATTTAATTTTGGCCACATAATTTGGCGCCTGATGCAATCTGATCCTGTGCAGACCAACGCGCATAAGGGACGGGGGATATTGCACAATCGGTCCCCCATGTCCTCAGCGCCTTTACCACCTATTTCATATATTTGTAGTTTAAGACCCGTTTTTTTTAATTCTGTTTCAACCACGTCCTTAATATGTTTAATTTTTTTTATATATGCTATTTTATTATTATTTGTTTTAAGCCTTTATATTTATTATTTATTTGAAATTGTTTTGCATTAAAATTTTTATATATTTTAAAAAAACTGTTTCTTTATTGTTTAAGATTTTCTTTTGTATATTGTTTTATTTTAAACTATTTTAGATTGACTAGTATTTATCTCAAGTTTTTATTTTATGTTATTTATTTATTTGGTTTAAATTTATATATTATCATCTTATATATTATTATCTATATTAAAATATTTTAATATTAACAATTTCAAATTGTTCATACATTTTTATAATATATATTTACGTACATACTTTTCATTTATTATAAATATATACTTTTTATATTTTATATTTCATATTTTCATATATACATAGATATAGGTATAAATATACACATTTTAATTCATATATATATATGTGTACTTGTACATATTTAAATATATTTTCATATTTCATAATTTTATATACTTACATATATGTATACATATTTTACTTCATATACATACTTATATATATTCTTTATATTCTCAAAATATTTTTTATAATTCACATACTTACATTTTTATTTTATAATACTTATGATTTTTATTTAATATATATATATATTTATATACATTTTATACTCTATAATTTATATGCATTTCTTATTTTCATAACTTAAAATTATACATGCATACATATTTTTACATAATTGTATTTATTTCATTTATTATCATTGTTATTTGGTGTTTATTTATTTATTCATGTACACTTTTACTTTTCTAAATTGTTAGTTCTATTTATTTATTCGTTTGCTTTGTTTATGTAATCGCCTCGTCATTTCATTTTGCCTATTATATTGTTGTTACCTTGTCGTCATTTCATTTTGCCTATTATATTTATTTATTCGTTATTGTTTTGTCATGCTTATTAATACCAAACATCAAAAGGAAGGTTTTTCTAAATAATGCAATATTTTGCGTTTGGAAAATCGAGAAAACGTGCCCTAACGTGCTGGGTTTCGATTTCTCGTTTGACCAAATAGCCAAATATCCTTTTTAAACTTTTAAAATAAGGTAATATTTCGCGTTTGGAAAATCGAGAAAACGTGCCCTGACGTGCTGGGTTTCGATTTCTCGTTCGACCAAATAGCCAAATATCCTTTTTAAACTTTTAAAATAAGGCAATAATTAGCGTTTGGAAAATCGAGGAAACGTACCCTAACGTGTTGGGTTTTGACTTCTTGTTTGATCAAATAGCCAAATATCCTTTTAAACTTTCAAAGTGGGGCAATATTTGCGTTTGGAAATTTGAGAGAACGTGCCCTAACGTGCTGGGTCTCTATTTCTTGTTTGACCAAATAGCCAAATATCTTCTTAACTTTCAATCTATTATTCGAGTTTTTTTAAGGATCGTATTTTTAAAACTCTTCAAAGTTTTCAATCTTCGACATTAAGACATTAACTAATCAACTAGGTACCAAATTTTGGGCGTTACAAGGGTGCTAATCCTTCCTCGTACGTAACCGACTCCCGAACCCGTTTTTTTGAATTTCGTGACCAAAATCGTTGTTTTAATAAAATTAAATCGTTTACTAAAAACAACCATTTTTCAAGGTGATCCGATCACACCTTATCAAAAAAAGATTAGTGGCGACTCCCGTTTTTTCGTTTTCATTTTCAAAATCCAAGTCGACCACGTTTCATAAAAAAAAGGTGTCAACAGCTTGGCGACTCTGCTGGGGAGTTTTGGGAGTCAAGCCACGGTTGATTTTTGTCTTTTTGTCGAAAATTGAAAATTTGGTTTAAATGTACGATCCTTTTGTTGCATTTTGTTCGTTTTTTTTTTGTATTTGATATGCTTACTTTTTTTATTCAAGCCGTTTGATATTTCTACACATTGCATTACATGGCCGCGGGTCACACCTTTTAAGTGGGAGCGAGAAACTAGTCCTTCGTGAGGTTTTCACCTCCGTGCAGGATAGTAGGTCGCTTTCAGGATACATCCGTACCTATGTCTTCGTGAGATTTTCATCTCCGTGCAGCCATAGGGAAATGTATTCCCCTAAACTGAACTCGGTCCGTATGAGCCTATAATGGGTGAGGATCGAGGAATCTACTAGTTCGGGTACCTCGACTTTAGAACCAAACCGCATATAATGGGCCCTAGGAGCCTACCTTAGGTAGAACCATCTCGAACCCTAGTAGTTTCTTGAATAGTGGCTTTAATTATTATTTCTTGTATACTTTGAGTTTAAGTTTTGTGTTATATTGACTTGTTTTGCTCTGACTGTGATTGCATGGCATTTTCATCATAAAGAGGTATTGGTTCAAGTTCAGTATCTAAATAGAGAAGCTCAACATGGAAAGGGAGTTTCTTGGTAAAGTGGAAGACAATGCAGCTGTCCGAGTTTGGTCGGAAAAGGTTCAGTGAGAAAAGGGCGATAGCCTCGTAGAAGGATATGCATCAGAATTATGGGACTTCACTCGCATTAGTGTGACTCAGGACGGTGTGCAAGATTTAAAAGAGATATGGAATCAATAGGATAACGAGCTTAAGCAACTCTTTTATAGTAACTATGGTGACCTGCCTTATTTGCTTGATGTAAGAGTAGACAAGCGCCTATTTCGAGCCCTTACGTAGTACTATAATCCAGCCTATAGTTGTTTCACGTTTGGGAAAGTAGATTTGATACCTACAGTAGAAGAATATACAACCTTGCTACGATGTCCGAGGATCCAAGTTGACAAAGTCTACTCGAGAGCAGCTAATGTCCCAACATTCTTGAAGAAATTAGTGTGCATCACCGGAATGAGCGAGCAATAGGTTGCAGCCCGGATTAAGCAAAAGGGGGACAGCAAATGCATACCTTGGAAAAGCTTGCGGGATCTGATCTTGGCACATCCGGATATAAAGAAAAGGGTTGATATCTTTGCATTAAGTATTTATGGCTTGGTTGTCTTCCCTAAGGCATTAGGCCACGTGGATGAAGCAGTTTCAGATTTATTTGATAGGCTTAACAAGGGAGTCACACCGGTCCCAGCAATTTTGGCTGAAACCTTCAGGTCCCTAAATACGTGTCGAAGAGCGGGTGAGGGAAGGTTCATCGGGCGCGCGCAGTTGCTATTGGTATGGTTTCATAGTTACTTTTGGAAGGTGGAAAAGGTCACATATCGGGTCTTCTCAGAAAGTTACTCCCCATTGAAAGAACTAGCGGCTACACCAAGACGAGACGACATCACGGAAGAGAAGTGGATGGTGATTCTCCAAAGTCTTCAAGAAGATGACGTTGAATGGAAAGCTCCTTGGATGGTGCCCAATGAGATCTTATATCGATGTGGGGACTTTGACTAGGTCCCTTTACTTGGAATTTGGGGAGCTATCGGATATACCCCTTTACTTGTATTAAGACAATATAGATCGAGACAGTTCATACCGGCAACGTATGGGTTGGCTCAGTGTGAGTTCTCTTATAAGGATGATAACTATAAGAGAAAATTTTGAAAAATATCTAATTCTTGGAAATGAGTTCACCGGATGAAAAGATTTACCGTAGGGGTAATGACAACTCCCAAGTATTATGGGTGGTGGAACAAAAGGGTCAATGACAATATCCTTGGGCCGAGAGAAGATTGCGTTCAGTCTCTAGAGGAGCGTCTGCAAGTAGCACCGTCAGAATTGGAAATCATCAAACAGGACTTTGAAAAAAAGAGTTCGGAATGGGGAAAGAGGATAGAGCAGCTAGAAGAGGAAAAGACGCGTTTGGGACTAGACGTCGATATCCACAAGCTAGAAGCCGAGAAACTAAAGAAAGGAAAGAACAAGGCTGAAGAGGATTTTGATAGCCTAAAAATGGATTATAAGAAGCTGCGATTGTCAATGAGAACTGCCGGTTTGGGTAAAACGTCAGAGCAGTGGCAACAGGAAATCAAAGAAGAAAATACCAAAGCTGATCAGTGGGAGAAGAAATTTCAAGACGCCCTAGTTCGAGAGAGCGCTTTAGAGAAAAACTTGTCAGAATGCCAGAATGAAGAAGCAAGATTAAAAGCCCGGGTAGCAGAGTTGGAAAAGTCGCTTCATTTGCACCGTAGTCGCAACTCTGTGATAGATTTAAGAGCGAGCTTAAATAAGATCGAAGAACTGAAAGGAAAGATAAGGGATCTTGAGGACGCATTGCACAATTCTGAACTACGAATGGAACTTCTTGAAAGGCGTAACGAACAGTGCCAAGAGCAATTCCATCATTCTCAAAATCAGATTAGAGAAAGGGATTACATTATGGGCGAAGCTGTGACTCAAGTACGGGAAGTAGCGGATCATCTACAAACCTTAGCGGTTCAAGCTGATGTATTAAGTTTAAAGTTCGAATTAGAATCGAGCCGAGATCGAGAGTTAGCTCGGCTCCTTAAGAGTGTTAAGGCTTTAAGTATAAGGGCAAAGTCGTATATGTAGTCCATTTTATGTGAAGAAATTTGTTTTCTAAATTGAGTTCTTCTAATGAAATTGAATTGGAATCAATGCCTCCCTTTGCATTCATGCATTTACATTACATTTCATTACATGCATTAAGTTTCATTAAGAAGGCCCTAATTAATCAAAATTGTCACAGTTACCTTGGAAACCAACAAAAATCCAACCAAATATCACTACGGTACTCGACGTCAAACAAAAGCAATGGATCAGATGTTAGAAAGGCTTGAACAAATGCAAAAGGATATGCAAGACAAGATGCAAGAACAATTGGATAAAATCCAACAAGACGCGCTAGAATCCCAGAGAATCATGAGCCAACTGGCGCAATTATTGGCTGATAAAGGAAAGAGCCCTGCAATTAATTTGGGAGTTGATCAGGAGGACCCTATTTATCCTCCAGGTTTTACCCCGACAAGCACTCAGGCAGAGCTAGAGATGTGCCCCCAAAGAGCACCTGTGACTATTGGACCTCAATATCGGGCCGGCGCCTCGGTACCAATGCACTTTCAAGTAGGCTCGGGTTCTAATCCCGGGGACCCTACCAACCCTATGGTCCCTAATCTCGATGACATGGCAGAAATGGAAAAAGTAAGAATGGACCTGCCAAAACAACTCGAGGACCGGTGTAGATGGCTAGAGGAGAAATTTAGAGCCATGGAGAACACCGACTACCGATGTGGAGTTGACGCCAAAGATTTAAGTTTGGTTCCTGATTTAGTGCTCCCTCCTAAATTCAAGATGCCGAAGTTTGAAAAGTACAACGGGACCAGTTGTCCTGAAGCTCATATAACTATGTTCTGTCAAAGAATGATGGCATACGTCAACAATGATCAACTATTAATCCATTACTTCCAGGACAGTTTGATCGGGTCTGCAGCCAAGTGGTACAACCAGCTGAGTCGTACTAAGGTTAGTTCATAGAGAGACTTGGCGCAAGCTTTTATGAAGCAATACAGTCATGTGACGGATATAACACCCGACAGAATTACGTTACAGAACATGGAAAAGAAACAAAACGAGAGTTTCAGGCAATACGCCCAACGATGGAGGGAGGTGGCAACGCAAGTCCAGCCACCCCTTTTGGAAAAAGAGGTCACCATGCTAATCCTTCCTCGTACGTAACCGACTCCCGAACCCGTTTTTCTAAATTTTGTGGACCAAAATCGTTGTTTTAATAAAATTAAATCGTTTATTAAAAACAACCATTTTTCAAGGTGATCCGATCACACCTCTTATCAAAAAAAGATTGGTGGCGACTCCCGTTTTTTCATTTTCATTTTCAAAATCCAAGTTGACCCCATTTCATAAAAAAATGGTGTCAACAATGGCATATTGGTTAGACATAGGTTGAGTGAATTTGACATGTTTTTGGGTGTGATTGAATGTGTTTGAGCATGAAATTGTAGTTGAAAATAACTTGGCTTAGTGTTTGAGTTTTGGAGGAAAAACAACTTGAAATGCAAGCTTTTTAAGGTGCACATGGTCTGGGACATGGGCTGCCACAGTGTCTTGTGGCACACACAACCACCCAACACAGCCTTGTGTCATATTTATTTTAGGTGTGGGTTTTACACGATTGTGCACGATCTGACACACGGCCTACGGCACGGCCGTGTGGCCCTATTTTGATTACCCACACAGGCGAACAAAAGGGTTAGGACATGGCCGTGTGTCCCACACTTCAAATGCTCACAAGTTCTGGGCTATGTCACACAGCCGTGTGACCCCTATTTTCAAAAATTGTCAACTTTTCCAAAATTTTTTGATATTTTTTCAAAATGATCCCCGAATGTTCCTAAACTATTTTTAGGGCCTCGTAGGCTCGATCTAAGGCCCATAAGTGTATTTCTATCTTGATTAAAATGAGTTATTGAATGTTATTACTTAATTTGCATAATTTTTTTTCTATTTGAAGTTAAATGTTATGAATTGTACTATAATACTCTATAACCTTAATCCGATGATGAAGACAGGTTAGGTGTGTTACATTTAGTGGTATTAGAGCTATGATTTAACTGATTCTCGGGCTGAACGTAGCGTATTTGAAGTCAAGAAATTACATGCCATATAAATCTGTGATATGTGATATTAAATTATCCAATCTAACCCCTGATTTTCTTATAGATTTTAAAGATGTCAGCAGAATCTGATCGTGCTGACACGGATGAAGTTAATAGTAATGTCTCCACTTTTAAACAAGAAGCAAGTCGTAGTTTACCTATTCCAAAAATGTCAGAAAATAAAGTCAAAAATATTTTCTTCGGTTTAATGGGTCAGTGGTTCACAGAATTTATGATAACCAACCCTGTGGCTCTACAACCTCCACCCCCTGTTATAACTTCAGTGGTAACTTTATACCTCAAATGACTGAATCGACTCGATGACCTCCAACTGACAAAATACAAAATACGGTGCTGAAGAATTTAAAGTTAGATCAGATGACGGTCCTACTAAAGCTGAATACTGGCTCGAAAATATCCAACGAGTCTTTGATGAACTCGTCTATTCTCCTAATGATTATCTGAGGTGTGTCGTGTCATTTCTTAAGGATGAAGCGTACAGTTGGTGGTCCACGTTGACAGCAGTTGTACCGAGAGACAAGGTTACTTGGGATTTTTTCCAATTAGAGTTTAAAAAAATATGTCAGTAAACGATATCTATATCAGAAAAAGAAAGAATTTCTTAAATTAAAGTAAGGAAATAAATCAGTAGTTGAATACGAGAGACAGTTTGTGTATCTCAACAAGTATGCTCATGAAATTGTGTCAAATAAGGAAGAAATCTGCATCCGTTTTGAAGATGGTTTGAATGATGAAATTAAAATGATGACCATAGGGATAGAAATATGACAATTCGTGGTTTTATCTTATTAAGCTCAAAAGATAGAGGAAGTTTATAATAAGAAGAAATAGAAAGAAAGAAAGGCTCAGAAATTTGGTAAAATAAGCTTTTCCAAGTCGTTTTCCACACCACCATCAAAGAAAAAAAAAGAATTTAATCATGTCATTTTAGCATCTGGGTTTTTGGGTAAAAATAAATCAGTTAAGCATGATTCTAAATATCAAGTTAAGCCTACTGATAGTGTGGGAAGTGTTCGGAATGCACTGAAGCCTGTTTGTAAACATTGAGGAAAACTTCACACTAGAGAATACAAAACCAAACTGGGTGTGTGTTATAGATGTGGCTCGACAGATCATTTTGTGCGTAATTGCCTAAGAATGGTAGGAGATAATAAAGAGCGAAGTGATAGACAGATGTCGACACCTTAGAAGGGTAGACGTCCCGGGCAAAGCAGTAATACTGGAGCTTATCTTATTAAGATAAAAAATACAGTTGCCCGATCTGAAGTTAGAGCGCCTACATAAACATATGTTATTTGAGTCAGGGAGGAAGTTGTCGCGCCTGATGTTGTTGTTGGTATATTCTATCTCTTTGATGTTACTGTATATGCACTAATTAACCCTGGGTCAACTCACTCATATATTTGCACTGCATTAGTAACAGATAACAATTTACCTGTTGAGTCAACTGAGTTTTACGTTCAAGTTATAAATCCACTGGGTCAAGGCATGATAGTTAATTTAATATGTCGTAAGTGTCCACAGAAAATTCAGGGATATGAATTTCTTACATATTTGATGTTGTTACCCTTTAAGGAATTCGATATTATTCAGGGAATGGATTGGTTGACATTACATAATGTTGTGGTAAACTGTAGATTGAAAAGGATTGATTTGAGATGTCAAACGGGTGAAATGATTTCAGTTGAATCAGATAGATCAAACAGTGTTACCAGTGTCATCTCAGCAATGACAGCACGGAAATTGGTTCGTAAAGGTTGTGAGGTATTTTTTGCTTATATACTTCATACTCGAGATTCAGAGTCAAAGTTGGACCGTTGTTTCTTCAGCAAATTTTGGAGTTGCAAAATGATGACTCGAAATTGGTAGCTAAATGAGAATAGGTTCACAGTGATTCATCTACAGAATTTTGTGTTGATGTTGATGGTATATTGTAGTTTTGTAATAGACTGTGTGTTTCAAATAATCTAGAATTGAACCGAGACATTTTGATTGAAGCTCATAGTAGTACGTAAAATATACATTCGAGTAGTACGAAAATGTTTTGTGACTTAAAATAGATGTATTGGTGGCCATGTATGAAATGCAAAAGTTCAGAGTTTGTAGCTAAATGTCTGGTTTGTCAGCAGGTAAAAGCTTAGCATCAAATACCGTCAAGATTACTACAACCTGTCATGATTCCTGAATGGAAATGGGAGTGAGTCACGATGGATTTTGTTTCTGGATTACCTGTATCCCAGAGAAAGAAAGATTTGATCTGGATTATTGTTGACAGATTGACAATGTTGGTTCATTTTGTTCCGATCTGAATAGATTAATCGCTTGAAATATTAGTTGATTTATATGTGTCTGAAATCATCAAATTGCACGGAGTGCCACTGTCTATTATTTCTAATCGAGACCCAAGATTTACCTCTAGATTTTGAGGTAAAATTAATAAAGTTTTGGGTACGAAACTCAATTTTAGCACATATTCCATTCGCAGACAGACGGACAATCAAAACGAGTTATACATATTTTAGAAGACATGTTATGGTAGTGTATTCTTGAGTTTGAGGGTAGTTGGGAAAAATATGTCGTTAGTACTAAAATGACACTATTTGAAGCTTTATATGAAAGGAAATGTAGAACACCGCTATACTGGTCAGATTTGAGCGAATCTAAGCTAGTTGGGACAGATTTGATTCGTGAAACTGAAGCTAAAGTTTGTATTATTCTTGATTGTCTGAAAGCTGTATCTGATAGGTAGAATTCATACACTGATCGTGGAAGATAATACTACATGGCAGAAAGGGAAAGTTGAGTTCGAGGTTTATCGGGCCGTATGAGATTATTGAAAGAATTGGTCTAGCAGCTTACAGCTTGGCGTTACCTCCTAAACTTGAAAAGATTCACAATGTTTTCCATGTTTCGATGCTGAGATAGTATAGATCAAGTCCTTCACATGTGATTCCTTCTAGTGAAATTGAATTACAATCGAATTTGTTGTATTCTGAAGAATAGATAAGAATTTTGGCTCGTGAAGTAAAAGAACTTCAGAATAAACGGGTACTGTTAGTAAATTTTTTATGGAATCAGCATAGTACAGAGGAAGCTACTTGGGAGACTAAGGAATTGATGAGGGAGAGTTGTAATAGCCTGATTTCAATCGTATCAGAAATAGTGGTTTCGGGACCACAATTTTGATATGTGTGTTTGTAAATATTAATTATTTAATATTTACAAGGTCCTTAGGGTCGTATTAAATTTTGGTTAGGAAATTTTAACGTTTAGATAGTTAATTAAACAAAAGGACTAAACTATGAAAGTTGTAAAATCTAGCTATAATTGAATTATAGTGATTAGATGGTGTAAATCAAATAAGTAGAATGGTTTAAAGGGAAAATATACCATTCTTAATTAGCATGGACTGTTAAGGCTATTTCAAAAATGTATGTTTAATTAAAGGGCAATTCTGTAATTAAATAATAAAAACTTAAGTAAAATAAAACAAAAATAATGTATCATCTTCCCAAAATGGTTTTGACTAAAATTGAATAAAAGAAAAAACCATTTAAGGCTTGAAGGTTTGGCCACCTTAATTTCCTTTGCATGTGAGTGAATTTTTCATATGTTTCTTGTAATTTTTATGTTTTTGAGATCGTTGCAACTAGGCCTAGCTAACTCATACCTCTATTTTTGAAGCTGTTAAATGTTTTAGAATGTGCCATGGATGAGTTTGAGGTGTTTATGAAAGTTTTTGATAGATTACTAAGCTTGGTTGTTAAATAGGATTATTTTCTAAAGTAATTTTTATTGATTTTTATGTTAAATGACTAAATTGTTTAAACGGTAAAATTTCATAGTATTGTTGTGAAATTATGTTAAATAGAGGGTTGTGTAGAAATATTCTTACGGTATGGGTTGTGTCCAAATAAGGTTAATTTTGTAATTTTTGGGTTTAGGGATTAAATTAAATAAAGTGTAAAAGTTTGGTGCAATTGTGAAATATTGTAAATAAAATGGAATATGTATTAAATTGACTGATACATGAAATTGAAGCTAATAAAATGAAATAAACTATTTCATAGAACAATAACAAGTAGATAACCAACGAAAAGACAAAGTTGCTGGGTAGTCCCTAAACTTTTACAAACTCTACCGTTTAACCTTGGTAAGTTCATTTAGTTTATTTTAACATATTTTGAAATGTACATTGACTGTGAAATTGGTTATTGAATATTTTAGTGAATGATTGATTATAAACTATTGTCAATTTAGAAAATAGTTTATTTGAACCTTGTTAAACGATGTTGTGTTGTGAACCGAATGAACGTAAGATAGAGTACGATTGGCATGTCAATAGGTTATAGTGCAAACTGTATGGGATTGACTTGTCACAAGGCAATGCTTCATGATTTGTGTTTACACACTAAGTATATCATGGTTCGGCATTTGTTGCGAACTATCATGTTATATTACAGTGATTTTGGCGTGTTACTGGGAGTGGATGTAAAGCCTTCGATCTTGGCACTTGGTGCCCAAGCGTGTTTTTGGAGGGATGTTAGCCTATGGGCAAGGCACTTGGTGCCAAGGTGTGTTTTCAGTTGGATTGGCTCATTTGAGCTCATGGCGTGTTTCGAATGGATAGCTGTGTACTCATATCTGTATATCTTTCATCGAGCAATATCTCTAGTGTTAAATGACTTGTTATTGAATTTTTTGAAAGTTGTTCATGAATTTCCTAACAACTTTGTGGCTTAATATTGAATGATTTCATATATTTGTATTAAAATGTAACTCGTACATGATTGTATGTATATAATCACCTATTAATGATTGTGGTTGATAAGAAACACTGTTGATTACTCTTGTTATTATAAATGTTATGTGTATTTCAATAAGCTTTATCGTTCTAACCGTTGAACTTACTAAGCTTTATAGAGGCTTATTCGTGTTATTTTCTTGTTTCCTTGTAGATAGTGTTTTGGTAGTTTTTGAAGTTAACTTTTGGGTTATATGGCATGTAATAGGTGAAATTTGTAGATGTTTGATTTTTAAATTATTTGGTAATTATGAAAGTGATGAATGATGCCTATGTTTAGTATTAACTTATATGTGTTTATGTTCATGTCATGTTATTTGGTCATTTGGTATACTTTTTATCTAGGTGTTTGAAATTATGGTATGAATGTATATGTTTAAATGAGAAAAGTAATGGTGAGTTTTTAAATAATATGATATATGGTTTGAGAGTTTGAATGATTACGTGTTAATGCGTTTGGTGTATGAATGTGACATGGAGTATAGCCTTGAATTTGGTTAGTTTTGTAATGTGAATTGAGGTGCCAAAAGATGGCGTATTGGTTAGACATTGGTTGAGTGAATTTGACATGTTTTTGGGTGTAATTGAATGTGTTTGAGCATGAAATTGTAGTTGAAAATAGCTTGGCTTGGTGCTTAAGTTTTGGTGAAAGTCTCACTGTATGGTAGTGCGGTGGATTCACATCATTGCTACAAAGCTTATACCAAGACCAACCAGAATCATCATCAACGGCGAGGCATTTATTGTTTCACCCCTCGATTATTGGGGTGGGGGATAGTCAACAGTATTTGGTCACCGAGCCTACGACACACCAGCACGACATTCTGTCAATGCCTTTGATTTTAATTTTGGCACCCTAATGTTCAACACTAGTAAGACTCAAACAGGCACACCATCAAGTTACTGGGTTAGGGTAAACAGGAGTGATTTTAGGGTTGACATCGAATTTACAAGAATGAATGATCTACTCCCAACAACCTCGACTAGTAAGGGCACATCCAACCCTGGATTTGCAACTGTGGTTGATAACAAATAGGGAGAAAAGAACGAAGAGGATAAAGAAACAGATAATAACCCAATAGAGGAGGTGGGGCTCGATGGTACGAAAATTGCAATAATTTAAGAACCAGATCCCGATCCTATTGAACCGAAAGAATGAGGACCTAACGGTGAAGCTACGGACATTGCTCGATGGGATGACTCGTGTTTTACGGCTTACTAACCCCCACCAGCATGTGAACTCTTGATCTCACTGCTGAAGGAGGTTTAGAATTCCAAGACCTCCCTCATAGAAGACTAGGGCATGCGTCTTCGTCAACAAATTTTGGCCATTTAGAGGTTGGGATGGAGTTTGACTCTAAAGATGCTTTTTAGTTACTATCAAGCAATATAACATAAAAATTCGCGTCAAATTCACCTTTACATGCTCTCGATCTAAGAAATATGTGGCAAACTACGTAATGCATAGAACATGATATCCATGGAAAATCATGGCATCTATAAGGAAGAAGTCGCCGTTTTGGACAATCCAGAAGTCTACTACGCCAAATCCATGTGTTGTAGCTGATATGCATCATAGTTAACAAGATCGACTCAAATTCTGACTTTTTTTTCGACATTCTACTACGTATGGTGACCTAATTTATTATTTTTCATACATGTCAAACGATCATCCAAAATTGGATTCAGATATGATACCTAACTTTATATTACCATGGTCAAAGCGAGTCCTAAGATTTTGATCCTTAGTTTGATTGCACACATCCGCAGCGACTTCGATTACACCATGTCTTACCATAGGTCATGGTTGGCAAAGCAAAAGGCATTGGAGAATATGCACAACGGGTGAGAGAAACCCTACAACGAATTGTGGCAATAGTGTCAGGTACTGGAGTAGTACGTACTAGGTTTCATAACCAAGTTGCAAATGGAGCTTGTGTATTACAGTGATCGCTTGGTCCCTAGAAAAAGAGTTTCCCACCTTTTTTTTTTAGACTTTCAAGCAACGCGTAACTGTATTTCGGTACTGTAAGCCACTTGTCCAAATTGAAGGCACATTCTTGTACGAGAGATACGAGCATAAGTTGTTAATAGCTATTACACAGGATGGTAATCGAATAATCGCCAATAGATTTTGCAATAACTCCGGAAGAATACCGTGATGACTGAGATTTCCTCTTAACTAACCTGAGAAGGCATGTTGTACCGCAACCCGAGGTGTGTATCATTTCTGACAAAGGCACCGAAATACAGGCCGCATTCTAATGATATTCAAGCCTATGGGATCGTGCACACCATAGGTATTGTTTGTGTCACATAGGGTCTAACTACATGGGCCAATAACATAAGGATGCGAAGCGGTAACATGTCATTAACACAGGTACATTCTGCATATAATTGGTTTCCTGTAAAACAGTTTGACATATACATTTTGGGTCACTTTTCTTGAATTCATTGTTGATTGTCGTCGACAGGGTACGAGCTCGTTTAACATCGATTTCATGAAATGTAAGAGGGACTACAGGTTGTAAACCAACTGGGTGTGCAGTACCTCGATGGGATACCACTAAAGCAGTGGGCGCAATTATATGATGGAGGACTAAAATATGGGCACATTACCTCAAACCTAGCAGAATGCACTAATTTCATATTGAAGGGGACACGTCATTTGTCTGTAACCTAGGTGGTCAAGGAAATGTATTTTTAATTAGCAGCATTGTTTCCAAAGCGGGCTGAGACATACACAGGGCAGTTAAAGGGTGATCACGTTTGGTGCAAGTCAATGTTGAAGGGTATTGAGGAAAATGTAGAAATCACTTACTCAATTACTTCAATGTGTCACTCGTGACAAAATATAATATTTCGAGTTAAGAAGCCCCATAGACCCGACCATGAAGTTATCGGTGGAGCGTACCGTGTAAACCTTAGACAAATTACCTACAACTGTAGGAGATTTCAAGCACTTCGTTATCCAAGCGCACATGCAATTGTTGTATGTGCCTCGGAATGTATAGATTGCATAACCTGCGTTGACGAAGTTTACAAACTTGAACGTATGTATAATGTTTGAAAATCTGAATTCCCACCTATCCCTTATGAAAGCATGTGGCCGCCTACCTCGCACGCTCCTTTTGAGTTGGTACCAAATAAGAACTTGCGATACAAGCCAAAATGTTGGCCGAACTCAACTTGGATATGAGGAAATATGGATATTCAAGAGCGGG
This sequence comes from Gossypium raimondii, assembly GCF_025698545.1. Classification (NCBI taxonomy): domain Eukaryota; kingdom Viridiplantae; phylum Streptophyta; class Magnoliopsida; order Malvales; family Malvaceae; genus Gossypium; species Gossypium raimondii. Next base: position 14,326,912 of record NC_068577.1, read on the forward strand.
GAGATTGTAACAGCCCGGTTTTAGTTAAATCAAAACAGTGGTTTCAGAACCACAAATCTGAGGTCAAAAAATTATTTTAATATTATTTTTGGTATTTACAGCATGTGATTATATATGTGTGAAAGTTTCGTAAAGAAATTTTACTATTTGAATGCTTAATTCGGTAAAAAGGACTAAATTGCGTAAACCGTAAAAGTTGTGTTCTATAAGATAAAGGTGTCTAATAGATATAGAACATTAATGCAAAGGTCCTTAAGTGGTAAATAGGTCATTTGTGAGTTAGTGGATGATAGTGGAGTGGCATTTGGTGTAATTACTAATGTTTTTAACGGTAAAATAGTAAATAAGTAAATTAATGATAAAATAAATAAAACCAAAGCTAAAATTTTGTCCATCTTTTCTTCCTTGGCCGAATATTGAAGAAGAAAGACACCATTGATGAACACTTAGGGTTGGGCACACACATAGCTTGATTAAGGTACGGTTTGAGCTTGGTTTTTAATAATTTTTACGTTTTTGAGATTGTTGCTTCGTGTTCAAGCTAGCCCATGCCCTAATTTTTGAATTGGTTGATGAATTTGTGAATTGGAATTGATGATAGCTTGATTTTTTTGAATGTTGATGATGGAAAATGAATAATTGTTGATAAATTAATATGTTTTGTAAAGTGATTTTTGACAAAAAAAATGTCAAATAGGGATTAAATTGTGAAATATACAAATTGAGTTGTTGAAATGTGAAATAAATGAAATTTTTGGGCTGCTAGGGGCACTATATTAATTCGGCTAAGCTTGGGTTATATTGAATTGTGTGAATTTTGTGTATTTGTGAAATAGGGACTAAATTGGATAAATGTGAAACTTTAGGGGCTAAAGTGCAAAAATGTCCAAATAGGTATTTTTGGATGAAATTGAATGAATAGGTGATTAAATAAGTTAAATTTGAATTCATATAGATCAAGAAAGAAAGAAATCAGATTTAGATGGGGGAAATCGAAAGTTGATGAGTAATTGATCTAATTCGTTCGTTTCCGTACGAGGTAAGTTCATAAGTAAGTAAATGTTTTTGAATTAAATTGTATATGTATACATATATATTTCCGAATTGATTTGAGCATTGGATGACTAGTTTCGTGCATGAATTGATTTAATTATGAAGTCGAAAGCTCCGAATGAATCCTAGGAAATGTATAGGATACTGATGTCATGATATTAGGACTTTCGAGGTGTGATTTCATGTAAGATCATGTTTCGGACATTGGCATCGAAGTGAGAAAATGTGTAAAACCATGTTTGGGACATTGGCATAAGATATGATTCGTATAAGACCCTGTTTGGTACAGTGGCATCGATATGCGTTAACATGTAAGACCATATCCGGGATATGGCATTGTACGAGTTTTATATGATTTCGTGTGTTCTTAACAATTCTGAATTTGAATTTGAGCTAAATGGTTCAGGTATGTGTGAAGTTTATATTTTCATGAAATAATAAGGTAAGTTTAGTACTTAATGGGATAATATGAATTTATATGAGACAATTAAAAGTATAGTTGAATTGAATTATAAATGTCACTGAGATGTTATTTGCTTATGGCTACTAAGCTTCCAAAGCTTACTTTCGGCATCCTTCCATTGTATTATAGATATATATAAAGCTAGCTCGAGCTCGGGGATCGTCAAGGATTTATCATCACACTATCAATCGCCATTTTGGTATTTTGAAAACTTGATATTATGACATATGGCATGTATAGACTATGGTAAATTTTGAATTGAATATAAGTTGCCATGCGAAATGGCTTGTTCGAGATACTAATTTTTATGTATATTCGGTCATGTTATAAGCTCTTTTGGGAAGTATGTTTCGAGGTATATATGTATGATAATGTTTGGTTATAAGATTCGGCTTGAGTAATGATTTAGTTGGTGGATGTGTTTTGTTATAATGTAATATGATTCGATGTATGTTAGTTGGTTCGAAATTTGAATAGTAGAATGATTATGACTTGGTTAAATTTCAGTGTATGAATTGTATTGTGAAATTGGTTTGCACGGAAAAGAAGTATGGTTTGTATATGAGATATGATTAGTAGACATGAATTGTGATAAATGATTGTATTGTGTTAGGTAATGCCTCGTAACCCTAATCTGGCGACGGATACGGGTTAGGGGTGTTATAGAGACACACTAAGGTTATGCACATATTGTAGGGACCCAAAGCATATGAAGCCAACATGTCCACACAACTCGGGAGCATCGAGAAGAAGAGCTAATTAAATCACTAACTTATTCATTTATTCATTTTTTTTCTGTAAAGTGAAAAGATTATTACTTCTTCAAGTAAGATATATTACAATACACAAGTCAAAGTTTTAATTTGAAATTAGGATGCTTGTGATCAATTCTTTGCTTTGTCAAAAGTTTGTGTCTAACAAATCAACGAAAAAAAGACTTAAATGAAAAAGTAACATAAATAATTGTAAATTTTAAACTCACAATATGATATGTTACAAAGCAAACCAATTTAATAAATTTATTTCATATATTGTAAATAAGTGTAGATTTCAGATGTAAAACAAATTATAAAATTTGGTACTAAGGAAAACGCACCTTGTAGGACGTGTTTTTCTTTCTCTTTCCAAAACAACGCATATCAGTAATTTTTAGAATTTCAACCTAGTTTCTCAAATCATTTTTTCAGCCTATATGTATAAATTAACCTATATTAATAACTAAATTAACCATTAAAAAACTAAATTTAATAGTTCGACTAAAAAGACTCAATTACCCATAAATGCCTAAAAATTTTAAAATTTACTAGATTAGGCCATTTTTTGGAAGAATTACGGGAATAGGCCGATTTTACGAAAACGCTTCCAGCTGGAAGCATTTTCAGGTGAAATTCAAAAAAAAAAAAACGCATCTAGGTGGAAGAGTTTTTAGGTGATTTGCAGAAAAACGCTTTCAGCTGGAAGCGCTTTTTGCCACATTGTAGTGTAGCCTTTAATATTATGTTATTAGTTGACAGAGTAAGCAATCTCACATTGTCTACGAGCAAGCTATAAATGGATTATGAGTCTATATATACCTATATCCCACATCCCATATCGCTTAAACAAGGGAAATGAGACTTGAGGTCTATATAAAGGCCTGGTTTGTAAGTTTTATTTTCACATTAATAGGTGGCACCAAAAAACAAATAAAATTTATTGGTTTTTGCAAATCATCTGAAAACATCCAGGTAGACGTGTTTTTTTGAATTTAAAAAAATGGCCTATTCTCGTAATTCTTCCAAAAAGCGGCCTAATCTGGTAAATTTTAAAATTTTTTGGCAATTATAGGAAATTTAATCACTAAAAAATAACATATAATAATTATATTTTAAAAATAAAATATATGGTAAAAGTATTTGTTTCATAAAAGATAAAAAATAAAGTCAAAGGAAAAAATTTTCAAAATTATTTTCAAAATTATTTTTCTGAATCTATTATGATTTTATATAATAATATTTTCTAAAAGTTGACCAGAAATAGCGTGTCTCAATATCCACCTTAGTTAAAGTTGAACCCTTCCCATCTGACTTTTCTCTAAAACCCTTTCAATGCATTATAAAGGCGAAGCTTCTCATTTGATTTGCCATGATAATCTCCTCCACCTTCCGCCATGGTAACGCCACCACCACCGCTCTTAAAGATCGACCTCTGGACCATCCGGTCTGAATACTGCCGGATAATCAAAGCCCACTCCCGCCACTTCCTAGCTCTCTCACTCCTCTTCCTCCTCCCTTTCTCTTTCTTCTTATCCATCTACCCCTTTATCGCCATTGAATTCTACCTCAGCTTCCTTCAGCAAGATCCCTCCATCTTCCCCACTAAAACCTTTATCCTCAATCTCCTTTACACCCTCCCCATCTCCATCTTCTCCCTCTTGGCAACCGGTTCCATCACTTACAGCATTTTTCACGGCTTTTACGGTCGACCCATCAAGCTTTTATCCGCTATAAAGGCAGCTTTCACTTCCTTCTTCCCTCTCTTCTCGACTTGCCTTATGACCCAGCTTATCGTTTCTGGGATCAGTTTGATCCTTGGTTTAGCCTTTTCTGCAGTAGTTATTTTAGGCTTCCAAGTTCGTTACCCTTCACCTTATTTCATTTTCCTTTGCCTTGTTTACGTGATTATTCTCTTGTTTGTTGTGGTTCATTTACAAGTGAATTGGATATTTGCTTACGTAGTTGTCGTCGTTGAATCAAGCTGGGGGTTTGAACCATTAAAGCGAAGTCGAAATTTAGTTAAAGGAATGAAAGGGGTTGCTTTGAAGATTATACTGTTTTTCGGCTTCTTCATTTCGATTAATACCTGGCGCTCAGTTATGACATACGGAGATTCAGCTGCTGATAAATGGACAAGTTGGCCATTTGTTTTGAATATTTTCGTCACTTCGACCTTCTCTATGGTGTTTTTGTTTTATAATTTGGCTGCAAATACAGTTTTCTATATATATGCCAAGGCTCTACATGGAGAGCTTGCTGAAGATGAGGAATTTGCAGCCAAGTATGTAAGTTTGGCTGTTGATGATGGGAAAGCTCCTCATGTTGTTTCAATTGTTTAATCGAGTTCCATTTATGTTCTGTTTTGTTTATTGTTTATTAGATTTTGCATTGTATAGATGAAAAGAAAGATGAATGAATTAACTATATGTAAAGAAATGATTCAGATTTGTAAGGATTAATGAAAATTTAGTACATATTCTAGTTTGTTAATAATGAGTCTCTTTGCATTGTAATAAAACTGTTTAGCTTTCCAGTTGAGGCAATCATCCCGTCATTCCATGGCAAAAAGTATCGAGCATGAAGATGAGAGTTTAGAAGCATATTCAAGTCGCAGGGATGTTGAAGAGGATTATGTAAGATCCTGAAGGTGCTACCAAGTGAATCAAAATAAGAAAATAAAGGACTAGAAAGCAATATTCTGTATTTAACATAATTTATTACCAATTTACACATGAGTTAATAGAAAAATGTGCCACATATATAACGGTTAATAAAATGTAAAATTTAAACTAAAAATTCAACCAAAATTAAAATTTAATATATACAAATACACGATGTTTGCAATGTTAGCATATCTAGTAGAGCTGCTCCTGAAATGAATGGGGTAAAAGATACAAACTTAAAATGGAATGACTCAGCATACCAGCTTAGCTGTAAGGTTGGCAGCTGTCGAATTTGTTACTCTCAGGAGTAACCAACTTTGTCATTTTCTTTTCCACTTTTGTATAAATCCACCGTCCCTACTATCAAATGAATGGGACTGATTAAATGAAGAGTCAGTTTTCTCCTTTATTTTCTATATTCTTTCTGCCCTTCATATCTATTTTTCAACTTGCAAAAATGAAGCTATGAAATGCAAGCCTCATAATTCCACAAATGCAATTCTAATTAAACACAATCTTCCTCACCACTTGCCTCACCAACTTCAAGAATCCATATGCTCTTAGCAATACCACCCTTCTTCATGGGACATGTTTTTCTTCATTGTAAGGGATCGTAATCCTAGTGTTTTGTGGTTTGGGTTTGTTTTTGCTGTAGGCAGGGGATATGTCTTCTGTAACTCTGGTTTTAGCTGTTGCTCAGTTTTTAGAGAGAGAAAAAGAGTGATTTTAGAGAACAATGGAATATATTAAGTGGTTTTAGAGCATATTCTCAAATGGCACGGGGAGTGATTTTTGTTCTGCTGTTTTGAGTTCCATTTTGCAGGCAGTTTGGTGGTCAATTTAGCTACCTTAGGTACTCTTACGGTTTTGCTTGATGTGAATCAGTTATTTAGGGTCTCCTAATCAAGCTATGATCATATCGTTGGATTACAGCTTTGAAGGATAACTTTGAGATTCCAGAGAAGCTTTAGTGTGGGAATCCCCTGAAGTGTGCGAACGAGGGAAGGTTGGTCTTATAGTTGAGTGAGGTTTCGAGTCTGCAATTCTTTTTAGTGTTGGGACAAAGATCAGTGACCAGTTGGTTGTGGTCATTGAGGATATTCGGTTTATTATTTATGTGAGAGCTGCAAATTGAAACGATAGTATGATTATTTTAACAAAGTGAGGAGTAGTATGTAACCATTGGATAATATAATAATGAATGTTGCTAATAATTTCTTACAAATTCTGTGTAATAATCTTCATAAAAGCATTTATCATTGTTGCAATTTTAGACTTAAAATAATATTATTGCAATTCTTTTATTTGAAATTTTTTATATTCCATAGTTTGTGTAAAAATAGAATGTCGGTAATGACAATTTATCGCAAAGAAAAAAAAGAGAAAAATAAAGAACACATGATTTTATATGGAAAGCCTTTCGAAAAAAAAACCACGGTAGAGAAGAAGATAATTTACTATGTCGAATTGAATTATTACAAGAGTAGACTATGTCTATTTATAGGCTTGTAAAACCATATTTTAATAAGAGTGTAGTAAGATTGAAACACCTTATTCTAATCAATATCAAATAGATGGAGTTTAATAAGGTTTAAAAAACATTATTCTAAAATAAAATAAAAGAAGTATAGTTCTATAGGGATTTTTACTTTTATTTTATTTTACCTCTGTATTTTATTTAAATAAGGATTTGGGTCACTTAATTTTAACAATCTCCACCTTGACATGAATTCTCAATGAGCAAGTTCTTCATCGTGAACTCCCAACGAACAAGTTCTCCACCTCTTCCATAAAACCCCTTAAGGATTTAACTTCAACAATGAACACCAATCAAGTCTAAGCAATGCTCAAACTTGATTATAGGAAGTGACTTAGTCATCATATTTGTAAGATTTTCATGAGTACTAATTTTGCTCACAACAATATCACCACAAGCAATAATATTACGAACAAAATGATACCTAACATCAATGTGTTTTGTTCTCTCATGAAACATTTGATCTTTTGTAAGGAAGATGTCACTCTGACTGTCACAAAATACTTTATTGATTTGAAGGTCATCATTGAGTTCACTAAAGAGTCCCTTCAACCAAATAGCTTCTTTACAAGCCTCAGTAATCGTCATGTACTCAGCTTCAGTGGTAGACAAAGCAACTGTAGATTGCAAAGTGGCTTTCCAACTGATTGCACAACCTCCGATTGTAAAGACATAACATGTGAGAGATCTTCTATCTAGGTCTCCAGCAAAACCAGCATCAACATACCCAATAGCTCCATCTCTTGTTCTTCCAAACTGTAAGCAAACATTAGTAGTACCTCGTAAGTATCTTAAAATCCATTGAACTGCTTTCTAATGTTCTTTACCGGGATTCGCCATGTATCTGCTAACTGCACTAACTACATATGATAAATCTAGACGTGAACAAACCATAGCATACATGAGAGATCCCACAGCACTAGAGTATGGAACATGTGACATGTACTCAATCTCATCATCTGATTGTGGCGACAAAGGCGATGAAAGTCCGAAATAAATTTGCTAAAGGAGTACTAACAGGCTTAGCATTCTGCATATTGAATCTGCAAAGAACTTTCTCAATGTACCCCTTCTGACTTAGGTACAATTTACTTGTTTTTCTATCTCTGAGAATCTCCATACCAACTATCTTTTTTGTTGGTCCCAAATCTTTCATCTTATATTTTTTACTTAGTTGGGCTTTGACCTTTCTTATCTCGCCTTTATCTTTCGTTGCTATCAACATGTCATCAACATAAATGAGTAGATACACAAAAGAACCATCACAGTTTTTCTTAAACTAAACACAACTGTCAAAGCTAATTCTTTTAAAATCATGAGAAGTCATAAATGACTCAAACCTCTTGTACCACTGTCTTGGTGACTGTTTCAAATCGTAAAGGGACATTTTCAGCAAGCAAACATAGTCCTTATAATATCCCAAAAATTACTACTGTAATACCCCGAAAATTACTACAGTAAGAAAGTAGGTATCCTTGATAGTAAAATAATGAAATAAAGTGACAAAAAGGGAAATCTTGAGTTATGGCAACTTTGGGAATTATATTATGACATATTAATTCAAGAAAGGATTAAATCGCAAAAGTGAGAAAATTTTGTTGCCCAAGAGTAAGTACTCGAAATTTGAGAGGTTAAAGTGTAAATGCAAAAAATTTGAAGGACCAATAGTGTAAATATTTTAAGGGTAGAATAATCTAGAAACTAAGGAAAATGGATGAATTAGGACCAAATTGAAAAGGTGAAGAATTTTGAGGGATTAAATCACAATTTTATCAAATTAAGTGATGACTCAACGATGGAATTTTTAAAGATTATAAAGGGCAAAATGATCAATTAGAAGAGAGAGAAATCTAGAAGGCAATGATGATGTTGGTGATATTTTAGATTAATTAATTAATTAAATATTAGTTTATTAATATTTTAATTTGATTTTTAAATGATATTTTATTATTTTATTATTATTCTATTTAGTATATATATGGAAGGAAAGATGAAGAATCTTCATCTTCTTCCCATGCATCCAACGTATGAAGAGAAAAGAAAGAAAGAAACTTTCTTTTCTTTACAATTTGGTCCTTTCACCAAAAAATCACCATTTTCACTTAGAAATCAAAAGAATTTTCATATCCATCAAGAGATAAAGCTAACAAGGAGACAATAGGGAGCTAGAATATCAAGTTAGATTCAAGAAATAGAAGCTGGAGGAGAGAGAAAATCAAGTTAAAGATTGAAATCAATAGGACAAGGTAAGAACATCAAGATTTCAATATATTTTTAAGTTTGTTATTATTGAAAATGCATGGAAATGATGTTATAGTAGATTTTTCTTAAATGAAGTTTTTTTTTCTTGATATATTAGTCAAGGAAATAATAGAAAGTGATGGAAAATATTATAGAGAAAATGAATAAGGAAGTTATAAACTTAGTAATCAACATTTTGCATTAAAACAGTTTTGGAAAGCAGCAGTAGGCTAACTTCGAAAAATCACCATAAATTATGGAAATCTAATTATAGGATGAACAAAATTTGGAATTAAATCTTATTAAGTCTAGTTTATCATAGAAGAACGGTGTAAGTAACAGAAACATCATCCAAATCCTGTACAAGGAGATAATTAATTTTTAGTGAAGAAGGATCAGAACTGTCAGACAGCAAAATAGGGATGACTTTAAAGAATAAACTGTACTTATTGGCTAAACCAAAAATTCTAAAATTTTTATAGTAATAAGATATGCGAGTCTAGTTTTAGGGAAAATTAATGGATCTCAATTCACAGTTACATCGCTCAAGATATAAATAATTTTGTTACAATGACTCAAGTGGATAACTTTGAATGAACAAATAAATAAATAGTGAAATTATAGATAATGTTACATATAAGCATGTTATATACATTAAGGATGTGGAATGGAGAGGAGGAGGAGGAGGAAAATATATGATTATTCAACTAGCATGAGTTTTCATTAAAATGGCTAATTTGCATGTTTTAGTTCGGGACTAAATTGAATAAAAGTAATATTTTAAGGGTAAATTTGTAAAATGTCAAAAAGTGACCAAATTGCATGAAATGAATTTTTATTATTATTTAAATTAATAAATTGAACGAAATATTAATTTATATCAAGATTGAGTGGAAATTGAAGAAAAATAGAAAATTACCAAAATATCCACGAATTTTGGTATTTATGCAATTTATCTGGTAAATTCGTGTAACTTGAATTATATTTTAGATGATTGAAATATTTATATTGGATTGAGAAATTGATTTGAATTGTGAACATGAGAAATTGTGAATTGAATGAGATGGAAATGAAGCTTTGAATTACATGAGTAAATATCGGGTCTCGTAGGCCCTATTTGTTGTGAATATAATATTTCGAGGATATGCTATAAAGAATTATAAAAGCACATTAATAATTTAAAAGTT